>NW_023260118.1:41739-46739 GCF_009762535.1 Notolabrus celidotus
GGTGGTTGTTAAACCATACTTTAAAAAGCTGCAGGAGGAGAAGAAGCTTGTGTTTGATGGATGATTGATATCAGACACATGGAGGACGAGCTCCTGACCTGAACCCAGCGTTTCTTCACCTCCTGACTGAGCAGGTAACTCCTGGATGACCTCGTGTTCAGCAGAAGCTCACCCCTGCTCGTTGAAGCCTGCGTTCTCTGGCGTCAGACTCGGCCCCGTTGGCATTGTCATGCTTTCATTAGCAGGTGATTGGGCTGTCGCGTGACATTCATCCGACCCCGCTGTGCAGCTGAGAGATTATTGGCCTCCTCGAGTGTCAGTAATGTGATCCCGGCTGTCGCCAACACATTCCTGCTGACCACAGACCCTCTCTGGTCTCTGGGCTCTGGGCTCTGGACTCTGGTCCGGCTCACATCCTCCGTGAGAAGGAGCGCTCGTGTTCTCCAGTAAATCTGCGGAGCAGGAAGTTTCTGTGTCACTGAGGAAGTCTGGGATTATGTGGAAGTTTGCAGCCGGGCATCGATCCAGACACGTGCAGGAGCTCAACGTGTTTACTGGCTTCATCATGAATTTCTTACAGAAGCTGAAAAACAAACGAAGAAGAAGGAGATTTTACTGCTGAAGATTAGAGCTGGTCATGTTCAGATACAGTTATTACATGAATTTAGTCTTTGTTTGGAATAATAGAATAGAATGTACTTTATTTATTCCAAAGGGGGAAATTCAGTTGTTTGGCAGATAAAATTATAAAAATCACATAAAAAAACAAGTAATTCAGGTCAGCTCATCTCCCATTGGTAGAGAGTTATGAAGACTAATGGCTGCAGGGATGAATGATTTTCTGTATCTCTCTCTGAGTCTAACCTGGTTCCAATCACAGTGCCAGCTCTTCTCATTAGTTTTTCCAGTCACCTCGCATCCTTGTGTTTTATACTGCTTCCCCAGCAGACTGCAGCATAGAATAACACACCTGCCACCACAGACTGATAAAACATCTGCAGCATCTTTCTGCAGATGTCTATGGATCTGAGCCTCCTTAAGAAAAAGAGGCGGCTCTGCCCCTTCCTGTAGAGTGCATCTGTGTTAAGGGACGACTCCAACTTGATGTCCAGGTGTACACCTAGATATTTGTAAGTTGGCACCACCTCGATGTCCACCCCTTGAATGTTAACTAGCTGATGGAAGAGCCTGGATCTTCGGAAATCTGCTATCATTTCCTTTGTCTTCGAGGAGTTCAGTAGGAGACAGTTTGTGTGACTCCAGTCACTGAAGGCTTTTGTCAGATCCCTGTATCTAGATTCCTGTCCATTCAGGACACACGCCACAATCGCAGTATCATCTGAGTATTTCTGGATGTGGCAGGACTCAGAGTTGTATTTGAAGTCTGCTGTGTTCAGTGTGAACAGGAATGGAGCCAGAACAGTCCCTTGTGGAGCCCCCGTGCTGCTCAATATAATAAGATGGGATTAAAACAAGAAATCATTTAAATTTGAGAATGCTTCGGTGCTTTAAAGTTTTAAAAATGTTTCTGATTCAAACTTTCAGATCCTTAAACAGGATCAGGGACACTTTCATACAAGCTGCAGTTTCCTAAATGTGAAGACAAATCAAACCTGAAGGTTCCTCCAGGGGACTCACAGAGTTTGAACTTTAAAGGATCTATCTGGTGAAACTTTCTTTATTTTGCAGCCAAATACGACCTGATTGATAGATTAGTCCGAGTGTTGAGTCGTTAAATCCAACAAAGCTGCAGCTAACGATCACTTTCACGTTAATCTGATTAAAGATTATAATCTTGGCGATAGAAAATAATAAAACATTTCCTCAAGTTCTGTTTGAAACTGTGGAGGTAAACCCAACACGTCACACGTCAGGAGCGTTCAGAGTCTCATGAAATGAATAAATCCACTAATCTAATCTCTGCTGAACGCTGACTCACACTTCTTCCTCCTCTGACTGAGATTATCAAACATAGAGCTGCTGCGTCATGTTTAAAGTCTCCTGTTGTTTTATTCTCACCTAACGACACGGAGGCGTCACATCAGCCGTCAGCGAGCGAGGAATGTTCCTCCTGCTGTCAGAGACCGGGGACCATCTGTCGTCCCGAGCCCTGAGCTCACACAGGAGTCCCGGCTCTGCAGAGACCTTTAGGGAACACATGCAGGGACACTTGTTTTCTCTTCTGTTCACACCAGCTCAGACATTTGGTCGCTCACAGATGTCTGGCTCGCTGCGGCACGTCTTCAACATGTGAGGCACGCTTCTGTGCAGAGGCTGTGACAAGCTAACATGTGTTTAGCTAAAGAGAGGTTACGCGTCACTGAAGTGTTCCTGTGTTCTTCGAGTTTAAAACATTCCTCAATGAATAAAGTGATCTGTTGTTGCAGCTCTCCTTTAAAAGAGAATAAGAATAATAAGCTGGAGCTCCACTCTGTGTCGTATCAAAGTCGTGTCTGGAGTCTTAAATCTTGCAGGACGTGTGCCGCTGCTCCTCTCTGATCTGCCGGTGAGAACTCTTTTATCTGGTCTCCTGCTGCCCGCTCTCACAAAGAGGTCAGAGGTCAGGGTTCAGGGTCGGATGCAGAGTGGCGCCGCTGGAGCTGGCCGTGTCTGGATTACGGTCTCACGAGGTCACGAGGGTTTCTGCCGGTCCTGAATGGTCCGGGTCTAAGTGGCAGACCTGCAGGATGTGTGCATGAAAAGTGACACGCTTTGAATTATAACTTTCTGAAACATCATTTTATTGTTTACTTTAAATCTGATGGGATGCGGATGATTTTGCACGGACGCTGAACAAAGAAGACGTCGCGCTGAGATCAGCTAACGCTAACGCTAACCCATCCTGCAGAAACCAGGAGAATGTGAGGAATGTGTGTGTGTGTGTGTGTGTGTGTGTGTGTGTGTGTGTGTGTGTGTGTGTGTGTGTGCAGAGATTCAGGGTTGAAACATGCGACCCGTGTGTGTCTGATTATCCGTCTGTGTGAATAGAGATGATCCTGAGGCGTGGCGAGGTGGCAGCGTGGTGTTAGCTGCTGGCCGTCTCACTGATGGATCAGCTGGAAGAGTCAATACGTGTGTTTAACGTGTGTGTTGACTCAGCAGCTGTGTTTGCTGTCAAACTTGATCATAAGAGAGCGGACTCTCACTGAAACCCAGCGAGTATCGTTTACTCCCTGACAGCACACGGCGTGTTTGTCTCTCAGTGAAGCTGCACTCGGAGGACGTTAGATATCTGGATCTGCATGAACACCGTGACACCTCTGTCCCCTCTAAGTCTGGCTGTCTCTCTGTCCCCTCTAAGTCTGTCTCTCCGTCTGTCCCTCAGGTCTGTCTGTTTCTCTGTCCCCTCTAAGTCTGTCTGTCTCTCTGCCCCTCAGGTCTGTCTCTCTGTCCCTCAGGTCTGTCTCTCTGTCCCTCAGGTCTGTCTCTCTGCCCCTCAGGTATGTCTGTTTCTCTGTCCCTCAGGTCTGTCTCTCTGTCCCTCAGGTCTGTCTCTCTGCCCCTCAGGTCTGTCTGTTTCTCTGTCCCTCAGGTCTGTCTCTCTGTCCCTCAGGTCTGTCTCTCTGTCCCTCAGGTCTGTCTGTTTCTCTGTCCCCTCTAAGTCTGTCTGTCTCTCTGTCCCTCAGGTCTGTCTGTCTCTCTGTCCCCTCTAAGTCTGTCTCTCCGTCTGTCCCTCAGGTCTGGACGACAGCCTGCAGCAGTACATCCCGTCTCTCCAGCGGCAGCAGGTGAACGGAGAGAAGCTCCTCAGGATGTCCCACCAGGAGCTCCTGTCTCTGGGCGTGACGCGGGTCGGACACCAGGAGCTGATGCAGGAGGCCGTGGACCTGCTGTGTGCGCTGGTCAGTACGCCGTCCCTGCAGACCACCTGAGGCTCTCTGGAGACGAACATAAAGATTTATGTGTACCTCACTGTCTGCATGCATCCATCAATCAATAACATATATGTGTAGCCTCCAGCGTTAGGCCCCTCCCCTTTCATATGCATGCTTTTACTGAATCATTGCACGCTCGGCCACGCAGACTCAGCGTCTCAAAGAGGCTGCAGGCAGTTTGGCACTACCTGGAAATCTTTATTAATATGTAACATTAAAGACTCTGAGTTATGAAAAACCAGGAGAGAAGATTCTGATTCAGATATATTTAATCACTTTAATGTCTTATTATTTATTTTCTATCAGAGTCATTAACTTTACATCAACTCAACTTTATTTATTAATCACCTCAATCATCACGTGTTTGCATGAAGCACGACGAGCTTCACAGAGAACAGACACAGAAAACAACAGAGATGGTAAAATAATAAAAGACATAATCACAAATAAAATACTTTAAAAAATCAAATCAAATCAATGGAATTTATTAAATAAGTAAAAAAATAAAAATCAGTTAAATTAAAAAAGATCAGATAAATAAATAAATGTTGTTAAATAATTATTATAATAATGCAGCACAAAGAGTTTCACAAAGAACAGAGAGAAAGAAAACAACAGAAATGATAAAATAATAAAAGACAATCACAAATAAAATACTTTAAAAAATCAAATCAAATCAATGGAATTTATTAAATAAGTTAGAAAAAAAATCAGTTAAATTAAAAAAGATCAGATAAATAAATAGATAAATAAATAAGATACATAAATGTCATTAAAATGATTATTATAATATTGCAGTCCAGGCCTAAAAATAAGTTACTCCAAATGAAAAGCTTAATTAAAAAGGTAAGTCTGACGATTACTTTTAAAAACATGAATACACTCCCTGTAATTGTGTTATTTGCTTGTTTGGTTTGAAACTGAAAGTGAGGGAAATGCATCATCATGTTATTATTGCAATATTAAGTAATCAGACTGTACGGCATATTTGTGTCATAGCGTGAGGCCCAGCTCTGAGGTAAAGACCTGACCTGAGGACTAGGATCTGAAGTGAAGTCTCTTTTTCCTCACTGAGTTTAAATCTCTGTGTGTCGGTGGAGTTCTCTGAAGTATAAATCATAAAGA
>NW_023260118.1:49239-51739 GCF_009762535.1 Notolabrus celidotus
ACACCAACAGACCGCTCTGTTAATGAAGCTTTCTAATCACATGTTCAGACTCTAATAATAACCTCTGTATGAACATGAGCATGACCTCAGAGCCAGCAGAGACGCAGTGAAAGGACCGGGATAGTCCTGAAGCGATCAGGGACCCTCGGCAGCAGCTCGGGGGACTCAGGCAGAACTTCCTGCAGGACTGAATTGAAGGTCGGCTGACGTGCTCAGGATATTTTCTGCAGCACAAAGCCGAGTTACTGCTCCACGGTGCGGAGCAGGAAACAGATGTGAGCCTCCCACCTGTCAGAGAGACCCCACACCCTTCCCGTGACACACACACACACACACACACACACACAGACACACAGACACACACACACTCACACACACACACACTCAGAAACAAAGGGTTCAGCGTGCAGAGGAAGAGCCGTTACAGTTTTGTTCCAGCAGCAGCTTCCGTTGGCTGTCAGAGGATCCATTCTTCAAACACGCAGAGTCAGAATCAGAGGACTCGGAGGACTCGGAGGACTCGGAGGACTCGGAGGACTCGGAGGACTCGGAGGACTCGGAGGACCCTGAGGAATCGGGGGACTCAGAGGAATCAGGGGACTCGGAGGACTCAGGGGACTCAAAGGACACAGAGGACTCAGAGGACTCAGGGGACTCAGAGGACTTAGGGGATTCGGAGGACTCGGAGTTTGAGCTCATTTTACCTCAGAAAGTCGGCTACAGTGGTGCAGCGGGTGGCACTGGTTCAAATCCCGGGCCTGGGAGGAGCCTTTCTCTGCATGTTCTCTCGTGCATTCATGGGTCCTTCAGCTTCCTCCCAAAGTCCAAAGACAGCTCGTCAGGTCAATTCTTGACTCTGAATCTCCTGTGAGTGTAGACCTTTCTGGAGTCCCTGAGCTCCCTTGTCTGGTAGGTTCCTCTGAGCTGCCGTAGACGTCCTCCTGCTGTGGACGTGCGGACGTGCTGGACTCCAGCTGATACTCATCACTATCATCTCTCTCTCTCTCTTCATCTCCCTCTATCCCTCTCTCCAACACGGTCTCAGCAGATGTGTGTCTAACATGAGTCTGGTCCTGCTGGAGGTTTCTGCCTGTTAAAGGTAGTTTGTCCTCTCCGCTGTAACTTGCTAAATACTGTGAGGTGTAATGCTCATGATGGATTAAGGTGGGGTCAGGCTGAGTCTGATCCTGTCTTGGTGTTGGGTCTCTGTTCAGGATTTGACATAGAGTGGTCTAGACCTGCTGTTTGTAAAAGCGTCTGGAGATAACGTTTGTTGTGATTTGGCGTGATACAAATAAAGATTGATTGATTGATTGATTGAGTGTGCATGTGTGTGTGTGTGTGTGTGTGTGTGTGTGTGTGTGTGTGTGTGTGTGTGTGTGTGTGTGTGTGTGTGTGATTCCATTTTTGGCGGTTCAGTCGGTGGACAGGTGGAGAGTCAGTCTGGCTGCTGATGTTTAGATTTGCTGTGAGCGTCCTGACGCCTCAAACACCTGAGCTGCCTGAGGCGAGCCGGCGTGTTCGCACTGAGAGGATTCAGTCTGCTGCTTCTTAAGGACTCTGGAAATATAAAGTTCATGCAGCGACTTTAACTCATCACACTTTTTAAAAGAGTCGAGTCTTCATCATCATCATCATCATCATCATCTTCATCATCATCATCATCATCATCACCATCATCATCATCATCACCATCATCATCATCATCATCATCATCATCACCATCATCATCTTCATCATCATCATCATCATCATCATCATCATCATCATCATCACCATCATCATGTGTGTGTGTGTGTGTGTGTGTGTGTGTGTGTGTGTGTGTGTGTGTGTGTGTGTGTGTGTGTGTGTGTGTGTGTGTGAGTGTGTGTGAGTGTGTGTGTGTGTGTGTGTGTGTGTTTTGATCAGGGGGGTTGGGGGGATGTTGATCAGGGGTCATGAGAACTCTTAGTTCCTGGGTTCGTTACTCCATCATGTGTGATAAAGTGTTGATTTTAAATAATTGAATAAATCAGAAACAGAAGAGGAAGAAAACCTATATAGGAGTTAAAAGATGCTAACGTTTAAATCTTCTGCCTTTTCTTTGGGGATGTTTTAAAGGATGAAGCTGAGAACAGTCTCAGAGATATCAGGATATAAGAGACATAAAGTCTGTGAGGGTTCCTGCTGACTGAGAGCTGTAATGCTCTTAAAGATGATCAGGGGATGAAGGAGAGGAACAAAGTGTAAGCAAATTAAAGGAGTGTATGCAAAAGTCTCAGGAGGACGTCAAAGCACACACGGAGGCTGGAGGCCTGCTTACAGACTGCTTACAGACTGCTTACAGACTGCTTACAGGCTGCTTACAGACTGCTTCCTCTCTCCAGCTTTAATACCCTCTGATGGGGAACCAGGTTCAGGTGTGTTCACCTGCTGGATCAAGGAGAGAGACTACGACACAAATCAGGAAACCTCTAGATTAGATTTAAAGATACTTTGACTTCTTTAAGTGACTCTAGAT
>NW_023260119.1:0-25312 GCF_009762535.1 Notolabrus celidotus
GGCCTTCAGCAGCAGCAAAGAAGAAGAGAGGCTGCCTCTTTTCTCAGGAAATCACTCGTTAAACGGAGGAGGAGGAGTGAAGGAGGGAGAGAAAGATGGATGGAGCGCAGCTGTAGCCACATCTGTGAAAGACAGGATGAGATAAAGGAGGAGGAGGAGACTCAGAAGAGAGAGGGAGAGCATCCAACAGTTTATGCTTGTGTTTGTAAGTGTGTGTGTGTGTGTGTGTGTGTGTGTTGCTACCTTGCCAGCCTGACTGTAGCTGCCAGTCTTTTGTCTGTGGAGGTTTAAGCACCCCCCTGTGTGGCGTCCCTCTTCAGTGTGTGTTGGACTGCAGCAATCAGTGTGATCTAAAGCTCCGGCTGACTGAGGCTCACGTTACTGAGGCTCAGCGAGACGTTTTCCCCCGTGCTCGTTCTGGAAGGTACGGCTTTTGTGGCGGTACAAATAGCTGTGTGTTGTCGCTCATCACCCCGAGGGCCGCCGCACAATACGAGCGCCGAGCTAATCTACCAGCGGAGGCTGCTGCTGGTGGAGATGAGCACGGAGATAGCTGGGATGCATAGGATTTCTAATGTAGGATCATCAGCAATTAATGAACATGGAGCAGGAGCAGCCTGAGGGACTCTGTGCTGCAACATGAACAACACCACACACACACACACACACACACACACGCCCACACACATGTGTTTTCATAAATATATGGCAAGACTTGTTACAAGGACAATTAACGTATGAATATTAACTAGATTTGGGAAAAGCTGGCTCCATCTTCACACACACAACAAAAGGATGCACACACCTACACACACGTACATACACACACACACACACACACACACAAGTAAAGTGCTCCCTGCCTCCTTTTGTGTAACTGGCAGCCGTCTGCAGAACATAACCAGCAGGATGTGATCAATTAACTTTTGCCCAAATAATTCCGGCTTTTCATCGCTTCAAACGCGGCGCTCTGCCCCGTGGGTGTCCCAGCCTTTTGTCAGAGAGAAAGATTTTGTTCCTCTCTCTCTCTCTCCTCTCTTCTCTCTCTGTGTGTGTGTGTGTTTATATGTGTGTGTGTGTGTGCATGTTCTTCAGAGGAAACAGGCTGCATGATCGTGCAGAATCGGTGTTGAACTGTGTCCAGTGATAATTGCCGTGGAGGATGTGTGTCTGCGTGCAGGGAGCCAGTTTAACCGCTTAATCACAGCGCGCAGGGTGAGAACAGGAGGAGCAATTAATTTCCCATAGCTTATTTATTTTACAGAAAACATGTTCCCTTTGTTCTCGTTTATGCTGCATCACCGGGGAATCGACAAAGAGATCAATCTGCACGCTTACTGGATTCATAATCTGCTCTTTATTCTGGTGTTTACAGACAGATGTGTGTCGAGGTTACAACACAATGTGAATAACATACATTTAAAAAGAATAATCCCACGTCTCATCACACACACACACAGCTTATAATTAAATATTTTGTGTGTTGCAGCCTCTGCTCGTCTGCATATGAATATAAATAGAAGGATTTTAAAGCTCCAGTGGGGAGTTTTTAGCTGCTGATGAAACAGCCTGAAATTAACGGTGATGCCTCTTTATGAGCTACAAAAGCAAACAAGACCCTCCGTGCACAGACTGATTACTCCTATAGAGTTATTTTAAATGCCTGAAAATGCAGGCGTGGGGGAGGGGTAGGCGTCGTGCACGCTGCAGCTCAACCAACATGTTTTTACACTTTCCATAATAAAGGTCCCTCATGTGTTTGGACTGTTTTTAAGGTGACATATCATGCAAAATTGACTTTTTAATGGTTCTCTCCCTGAAATCTGTGTCCCTGTCTACAAACCCCCCGAGAATGAAAGAAATCCATTCTGCCCCTGTTCTGATTTCTCCACCTTTCTGTAAATGTGTGCTGAAACCAGCCGTTTAAGACTTCAGTGTTTTTGTTACGTAACAACAATATCCAGTCTGTCACGGAGTCAGAGCTGGGAGCTTGTTCAGAGAGGCACCCTACTGCAGGCAAGATGGCGCCGCCACAACATCCATACCGGAAGTCCATACCGGAAGTGATTCTTTAACCCCCTCTCTACCCAATGCCGGATGCTTCGAACTGGAAGTTTCTTCTTCGTGTAGCGTATTGATTGCATTAGTCTGTCGCTGCTAAATCAATTAGCAGAAAGCTAGCGATAAAACAGCCTTCTCGAGACACGACACTCCAATAATTAAAGTGAACACACGTGCACACTGCTCCTTCCATTGTGTGTGCGTGTGCTTGCGTATTGAAATGTATATGTATTCCTTTCTTCCAGATGCATCCGTCGATTATTGAAGGAGACCAGGGGTTGGAGTACACATAAAATAACATATGACCCAGACAAAACAAGAGAGGCATATGCAGATGTCATCACGGCAGCATCATAATCAGCTTTAAGTATTTCAACACGCACTCGGAACAAAAGGCTGTGCATGGCTGAGACGTTAACACTATAACTTAGTGATTCGTGCAGGCTTCTAAGTAACTTGAATTCTCAACAGCCTATACACTTTTGGAGTCAATCAACTAGTCAATAATACTGATACGATTAAAATGTAAGTGCAAAAAAGTTCATAGAATTACGCGTAAACCTACGTGTTTTTGAAGGCTTTTATTTTGCGTTCACGTTCCTGTTTTTCAAGGCTTTTATTTTTTTTGAGGGCTTTTATTTTTGTAACTTCCGGTATGGACTTCCGGTATGGACTTCCGGTGTGGATGTTGTGGCGGCGCCATCTTGCCTGCAGTAGGGTACTCTTGCTTGTTCAGCCCATAGACTGTATAAAATAATACTGAACCCCTCCTCTGTTTTTCATTCCCTGCACACATGTGTGCTAACAAGGAGCTTAGGAGGGAGGCATGCTAGTTGTAGGCTGTCTTAATAAACACAAAGGTCGCTTTGACTCCCCACGTCTGCAGATTTGAAGATCTAGTGGATGATTTTTATTTGTCATGGATAAGTGCTAGCGCTAATTAGCATAGCCACATAGCTATATGTTCATAGCTGTAGCTGTAGCTGTAGCTGTGTACCAAGACACACGTCGACATACTGACAAATAAAACAACAAGAAACACTAAATCTGTGACCAATCCTTCATAAAAGGTTCCGCTGCCTTTCTGGCAGAGGTCGGTTTTACTCCCCACGTCTGCAGATTTGAAGATCTAGTGGATGAATTTTATTTATAACCTCACCTCACAGACTGTTTGGGAACACATACTATCAGAGTATACACAAATATTGAACCTATGTGACGTTGAGTGTTCAGATTTATCGTCTTTCTCTTGCTGCTGTTTTTTTAAAGTGTGTTTCACATCGTCATCTTTAATTCAAGCTCACAGAGACGTGGGGTGTTTCATGTCTGAACCAAACTCCCTCCATCCTCTGGGGTTTTTGTTCTGGCCTGTTAAACAGAAACGTTAGCGCGTTTTTTTTATTCCCAATTAATGTCCTGCAGCAGCACCTATTGTTGTAGTAATCACTGAGGTCCTGTACTTTATTAATGTAATGTGCTGCTCAGCTTGGCAGCGCCGCGTCCTCGCTAAAAACAGAGACGCAATTAGGAGCATTTGTAACCGATAAGAGAATTAAAAGCGAGTGTTCCTGTGCCGGATGTCTCTCTGAGTGTTCCTCCCTGCCTGTTCCTCCCTGCCTGTCTCTCTCAGAGTCTGTCTCCCTCACATCTCTCTCCTCGGTTCATTCATGGATTTTGTTGTTTCCAGTAAAGCGCAGTAAACCTCCTGTAGCAGCTCTCTGATCTTCCCTTTGGTCCGGGATATGTTCGCTCTGCTTTTTGTTGCAGCTTCTTTTGTCCGGTCTGAGTCCCGGGTGTTTCTGTGTTTGATGTTCCCTCTCTGTGAGGTCCTCCTCCTCTTCCTCTCAAACCCGGTCTGCAAACGCTCGGGTACTGAGACACAGCTTGATTGGCAGCACTGATGGTTCTGTGGTTTTATCTTTAGGACTGTGTTATAATAGAATAAAAATCTCATATCTCCATATTTAATTTATTCCTGTTAATCCATGCTACTGATCTTCCTTTATGCCCGTCGGTACGCTGGCGTCACTGAGCGTGTCTCTTCACCTTTATGCCGATGTTTCTGTGGTGCAGCTGCGTGGCGTTCATGTTTTCGTTTTACAATCATGTAGGCTGCACATGCTCAGTCTCTGCATTTATCTCACAGATTGATCTACACCTAATTTAATGCAGTTAGCATTCTTCTGCTTTTGTATTTAACGCCATAAACAAACAACTTTCAGATGCGCTACAGCCACCATCTGGCGGGAGGACCACATTGCAACCAGGCACTTCCTTTTTTGCATTGGCAGCGCCTACTTTCTATTAAAACCTGATGTGATTCAGCTTTTCCAGTACTCAGCGTCTCAGTTGTACCATAGTCTGTATAAATAATGAACGTGGTATCCGTGACGTCACCCATCTTTTCCTGAGCGCTGTTTTGGAGCCAATCGGCGGCGGCAGCCATATTGGAAATGCTGAACTCAACCAAACCAGGCAGAGTGTGACGTAAAGGGGCGGAGTTTGAGCCTCCTAGCCAACAGCTATGTGTTCCCACCTGTCAGTCAAGTCAGTCATGTCCTTATTTGGGCAAAGACTTGTAATCTTAACATCTTCTGAACCGTTGCATTAAAAAAAATTCCCCCCCCCCCCGTACAGTGTGTGCCGATAGAGAGATTAGCTTCGTAGACCCAAGCCGTTTTTTGAACCAGGCTGTAAACATGTTTATTAATGCTGCAAAGATCGTCTTCTTTTGAATGGGTGTGTATGTGGTTTCCTGTGTTTCTGCAGCCAGCCTCTAGTGGACGCTCGATGCACTGCAGTTTATAACACTTCAACATGGGCTTCATATTTTTGAGACCGGAGCTTGCCGCTTGATTTGAACACAGATCAACTTTGTATCACCACCCTGTCATCAATGTCACTTCCTGATCACAGACCAATCACAATCAAGAAGGGGCGGGACTTCTGGTATCAGCTTTGTCAACAACAACAACAACGGCAGAGGTCCTTATGGAGGAGAAAAGTTGTCCTCCTTGTTTTTTTGAGATACAGTTTCTGAGTTTAGAGATGCTGCTGATGCTCTGATATGATATCTATTAATAGTTTTACACTTTCTTGTTAAAATGACATTGAAGTATGAGGCGTACAGAGTTTAAAACAGAGCTAAGGATCACTACTTAGGGGAGCGGAAGGACCAAGCAACAGTAAACGCTGGAGAGAAGCCTGTGAAGTTGAGGTTGTTGGCGTTCCTGGCGTTATTGGACATTAAGATGAGATAATATCTGCATACACTTTTTAATTTCTTTATGAATCGATGAATATTTGAACATCATGACCCGTCTCTAATCGATAGCTGGAGGACTGCAGGTATTTTGGAGTTTTGACAGTTTTGGAGTAGATAAGCTGGTCTCCCCATGTAGAGAGGAAGGGCGTGTTTAAGCACAATGCACAGAGCTGTGACTTTATTGATAGGCGAGGGGAGGTGTGCTCTCCCCGCCTCAGGCTTTGCCATTCCACGTATGCAGTGGGAAGAGTGGGAGCTCTTGGAACGAAGCCATATCGCCAAATGTGATAATACTTTTGACAAGAGTGGTCCTGACTGAATGAGGATTTATTTCCTTTAACCCTTTAATGTTAACAAAGAAGGAGTAAATGGACATGTGGCTCAAGAGAGAGACATCCACATGTAGAGAGAGAACCCGTGAAGTGTGTTTCCTGGAGCAGCGTGGCCTGAAAACGCTGCCCGCTTTCACATGATGCTCCCACTACAGCCTCTTCTTACCTCCTCATTGTCCTGGTTTAGAAAATGTGAAACCCACCGTGTGTGTTCCCCTTTCTGTGGAGAGGAAGAATACCGGAGAGAGAGACGAAGAGAAAGGAAGGAGGGGAGACAAAAGAGGAGGGAGGGGAAAAAAATATCCAGACCTAAATTTACGTGTCCTGTTTTCCAGCCCCTTCGGTCTCAATTTACTGCGGCCATTTAGAACGTGGCCATTTTTAAACTCACCCCATAACTTTTTCTCTCCGTACCTCACCCTCCCTGAAGCACCTCTCCTTCGCTCTCTCCATCGCCGACTCTGCGGCTTTACATCGCAGGCAGATTGCGCCCATACGTTAGATTAACGTCAGCACTCGAAGCGGTTATTTGCTCTCAGAGAGGAAGAGTAAAACAGGTTGAAGGATTGTAGGGTCTCTTTTATTCGTCCTGTGCTCACCGCCTTCTGTCTCTCTGTGTGTGAATGTGTCTCAGTGGTGAGGTCAGCTCCATCCTCTGGCAGCTAACAGAAGGGAGACAGATTTACATCAGATGTTCGGGTGTGAGTCCCACCTGCCCTGGTTCTCTCATTGTGGATGCTAATAGCACTTTCACCTCATTTGTCTCCTGCTCCATTTGAAGGTCCAAGTGTTTGATATATAAGCACATAAACACAGTTCTGCAGCTCCCAGCAGCTTGCTCCTTGTTTCGTCTGATATGAGTTGTTAGCATCATTTCTCTCTGCTGATTGTTTTAATAACAGTGAAGTCAAAGTATTATAATCAGACTGAATACACAGGTATCTTATTCTGAGGTCAATCAGAGGTCCACACTCATCACAGACTCTCTCCTCACTTCAGCTTGGTTCTCCTGTCACCCCCCACTGCAAGAATCTTGGCATCACCTTTGATAAAGACCTTAACTTCAACCAACATATCCAAACCACACTTCAGTCTTGTTTCTATCAGCTGCGCAAAATCTCTCAGATCAGGCCCTAGAAACTGTCATCCATGCATTCATCACTTCCCGATTAGATTATTGTAACTCACTCTACACCTGCCTAAGCAAACACAACCTCTCAGAACTCCAGACTCCTCACACACACACACACACACACACAAAGAAAAGGGAACACATCACACTGATTTGAGCCTCCTGTCACTGGTTGCCTGTGGGTTTTAGAATTGATTTTAAGATTTTAACTCTCACTTTTAAAGCCTTAAATGGACTGGCCCCTGAGTACCTAAGTCAATGCCTTAAAATGTATGTCCCCATCTGCTGCCTGAGATCCTCCGGCAGGTCCCTCTTGGATCTCCCAAGGGCGAGGTTAAAAACCAGAGGCGACCGGGTCTTTGCAGTCAGGGCCCCGTCACTCTGGAATGACCTGCCAGAGGAGATCAGGCGAGCCACATTAAAAACACACTTTTTTAAAATGTGCTTTTACTTCTCAAAGGTGACATATCATGCAAAATGGACTTTTTAATGGTTCTCTCCCTGAAATCTGTGTCCCTGTCTACAAACCCCCTGAAAAGTCAAAGAATCCATTCTGCCCCTGTTCTGATTTCTCCACCTTTCTGTAAATGTGTGCTGAAACCAGCCGTTTCAGTTTTCAGTGTTTTTCATACGTCACAACGCCATCCGGTCTGTAACAGGAAGTCAGAGCTCGGAGCTTGTTCGGCCCATAGACTGTATAAAATACAACTCAACCCCTCCTCCGTTTTTCATTCCCTGCACACATGTGTGCTAACAAGGAGCTTAGGAGGGAGGCATGCTAGTTATAGGCTGTCTTAATAAACACAAAGGTCGCTTTGACTCCCCACGTCTGCAGATTTGAAGATCTAGTGGATGATTTTTAGTTTGCATGGAAAAATGCTAGCGCTAGTTAGCATAGCAACATAGCTACATGTTGGTAGCTGTGTACCAAGACACACGTCGACATACTGATAAATAAAACAACAAGAAACACTAAATCTGTGACCAGTGGTTCAGAAAGGTGTAACGTAAACATCGTCAAAATAGAGAAAAAGCTTTACTGTAAACCTGTTTTCACTCTGCTGCAAAGTTTGTTGTTTTAACATGGGTCTCTATGGGGATTGACTCACTCTCGGACACAGCCTCTAGTGGCCACTTGAGGAACTGCAGCTTTTTGCACTCAGGCATCATACTCTGATCATGTTTCCTCGCCCCCTTTCCTTCTTCCTCTCTCTGCTCCTCGCCTCATCTCACTCCTCCTCCTCCTCCCTCTCCACTCAGCCTCTTTTCATTCTCACCCTCCGTCCCCACGGTACTGGACCAGCCACACCTTCCCCTCCACTCTGGTCCTCCACTCACGTCTCCCTGCTCCACCTGGATGTGCCCTTATAACCTCAAATCCTCCCTCCCTCCCTCTTCTTACTACACTGCAACCAGACTCCTCTCTCCCTCCTCTCCTCCCTCCAGACACAAATAGTCTCACTCCACCTTTTCCCTTTCCACCTAACACCACGTCCACTATCAAGATCTACACGCCACTCCTCCCCCTTCCCCTCTCTACCTCCGACATCCACCCTCGCCTGTTATCCCCTCGTGAGTCCTGCAGCAGCCCTTTGCTGGGACCCTCATTAGCCTTATCTCCACCTGCCCCCGCCCTCATTCAGAGGTGGAGAGGGAATGGACCTCTATCTATTCATAGGCTGGGATGAGTCAGTGCTTCTCCATAGAGTATAGTACAAAGAGAAGAAGAGGGGGGTCTGGAAAATAAAGTGCATATTTAGGAGTCTGGTTAATTACTGAGCCACAGCTCCACCCCGCCTAACGAAACATCCATCTCTGTGACCTTTACCTCCACCGGCTCGCCCTCCAACCGGTCCTCTTGGTCCCGTTTTAACTCCGCCTCTCGTTCCTGGTCAGGAAGTCGTCACAGATCGACGACTCCCGGCGTGTGATTACAGGATGAAATCTTGTAGATAATTTCAGTCCTTTCAGACGCTGAGGTTTTGGGGATTTGGCATTCACACATGCTCCTCACAGCAGGAGATTATCTGTGTGCAACGCCTTCTTACAACTCCATGAACTCAGTTTGGTTTCAGTGAGGAGGTGTGAGCAGCTGTGTAGCTCTTGCAGGATGATGATGAGGAGTCGCCTGTGATGGTTTTGGTTTGTGCAAGACCACCAGAGCTGCTAGAGGCGACTGAGGCAGGCATTAAAAAGTCTAACGTCGGGGCGCTGGTGGCCTAGCGGTCTGAGCGCCCCACATACAGAGGCTACAGTCCTCGTTGCAGAGGTTGCCAGTTCGACTCCTGGCTGCAACCATTTCCTGCATTTCTTCCCCCGCTCTCTACTCCCCACATTTCCTGTCTCTCTTCAGCTGTCCTGGAGAGTAAAGGCAAAAAGCCCCCCCCCCCCCCCCACAAAAAAAAAGTCTAACGTTGGACTTCCACCAGATCTGTGTCTGGTCCGTCTCCTCCAGCAGGACCTCCGGACAGCTGGAGTCATGTGACCAAGGTTTTCCCCACTGTAATCCCTGAATCAAGGATTCTCCTCCTCCTCCTCTCCTCATCCATGTTGTCTTTCTGGTCCTCTGAAAACCTCTGACCTGTTGACTCCAGGCCTGGCTCCGCTCATCATGACTTTGGTTTGTTGTTGTAGTTAAGTGAAATACGATCTGGTAAATGGTAAATGGACATGTACTTATAAAGCGCTTTTTACACTACCCGTCACATTCACCCATTCATACCCATTCACTCACTGATGGGAGAGGCTGCTACAGTGAGGGACCATCAGTGTTAGCTAATCTCATTCATACACACTCACACACCTCTGAACAACAGAGGGAGCAATTCAGGGTTCAGTGCCTTGCTCAAGGACACTTCGGCATGTGACTGCCGGAGCTGGGATCGAACCGCCAACCTCCCGATTGATAACACAGAGTGTTTTATTCTGAAAATTAACCGGATGTTTTCATTTTGTTTTGGTGAAACCTGACTTCCTGTCCCGCTCCATCTGCTCTGTTGAGAATTTTAGAATTAATTTTAATGTTTGTTTTTAAGTCACTGCATGGTCTGGCACCTCAGTATATCTCTGATCTCATAAAAATCTACGCCCCCTCCAGAGCACTGAGGTCTGCTGATCAGATCAGATAAGATCCTCCTTTATTCGTCCCACAACGGGGAAATTCATGGAGTTCCAGCAGCAGACAAGAAGGTGTACAGAACAAGAATTCAACAAGAATATATAAGTAAAGAAATGTCCATCAGAGACGACAGCTTGGCCATAATCCTCCTGTCAGCCACCACCTCCACAGGGTCCAGGACTGAGCTGGCCTTCTTCCCCAGTTAGTCCAGTCTTGCTCTCCTGTATCCTGTCCGCCCACAGCAGGTGAAATCCTTCCAATGTGGCGTTCGTGTCTGGTGTTAGCTCTGTTAGCATGATGCTACTCTGGTGCTGGGTTAGCTGGTCCACCTTATCGTAGATAGATCTTACATTCCCCATAACGGTGGGTGGAAGGACAGGTCCATGTCGTCTTTTCTGAGCTTGCACCTCAGTACCAGCACGTCGTCCTTGCCTCCTTCTCCTCAACGTAGACAGTTTGGTGTCTCCGGCCAACAAAGACAAGGGGAGACCGAGCGTTTTCAGTGGTAGCTCCTAAATTGTGGAATGAGCTACCCCACCCAAGTCAAATTGGCCCCCACCCTGGATCCTTTTAAATATCACTCACTCAATAACTCACTTTTACTCCCTGGCTTTTAATACAGCATGAGAGTTTGTGTTGGTCTCTGTTTTGTCTTTTAATGTTCTGTATTTTAAATGTTACTATTATTTATTTCTACTGTTTGTATTTGTTGTGCAGCACTTTGGGAACCTTGTTGTTTTTTAAAATGTGCTATATAAATAAAATGGATTGGATTGGATCAGATACACAAGTCTTCTATTTGATGGATCGCAGGCGGACCGGACACGGATGGAATTTGGCCGTACAGCAGAGAAACTCAGGCATGCCGATTTGGCCAAGCGGTAGAATCATGCAAGACAGAAGACCTCAAACGTCAGTTTTTAATCACAGCTTCCTCGGCTTGATAACTTCCAAAATGGCACTTTGTAAAAAAACAATAATTGTATCATCAGCCTCTCATTCCAGAAAGACTTAATAAGTTAAATTAGAGAGATAATTAAAGCTGCGAGCGCTGTCGCCTCTCTGTGAATGTCAGGAGTGAAGACTCTTCTTATAGAGAAACATTGAACTTCCTGTCCCCGCTGATGAAGGACGCCATCAGAGAGGTAGTGTGGCTGTTTGAGGTTTGAGGTGCTCGCCTATAGGAAGTGTTTTAACCCACAGAAACCAGACGGGGTCAGCTCTACGATGTCATTTTAACAAACATAAAAAACATAAATAAAAAGGTTGTTTTTGGCGTTCTGACCGCCACCGCGTGATGCTTGGACCCTATAATCGCCAATTTACCCGTGCAAACTCTCAGTTTTGAGTTCTGAGTCTTCCTCTCCCTTCCTTCAAGCTTAATTTAGTCGTTTTCTTATTTCCTTTCAAGTTCACTTCTTATCTCCCCTCTTTTAATTTCAGCTCTCTCCTCCTCGCCGTCTCCCTGTTTGCCCTTCCTTTGTCCGTGTTCGTCCTCACCCGTGGCCTCCCGTGTCGAACAACTGTCACGAGAGGACAGAGAGCAAAGGAAAGGGGAAAGAAAAAGAGGATAATGGAAGAGAGGGAGAGGAGGAAAGGAAGAGAAAGAGGAAGGGATCAGGGAGGAGAGGTGGAGGGAAAGAGAGTGAGCGAGAAGGAGTCAGGGATGTGGAAGAATAAAGGCGTGAGCGAAGACCACAATGTGCTCGCTCAATTACTCACCGGAGCTGGGCCAAGCTGGCTCTCGTCAGTGCCACATGCTGCGACTCACACACACACACACACACACACACAAACACACACACACAGCAGTCTATACATCAGGCCACTATGTTCAGATGTGTTCCTGCTGACCTACAGTACGAGACTTATTCAACCCAGACACTCTTTGCTGAGGTGGGACACACACACACACACACACACACACACACACACACACACACACACACACACACACACACACACACACACACACACACACACACACACAGTCTCAGACTCTTACATAAACTGCTCTGCCTCGCCCTACCTGTTCAGACACCCAAACATATATTACCGAAAAATACATCTTCAAGGAGAGGGCACTCACACACCAACACACACACACACACACACACACACACACACTCGTATGTATTCCAGGTGGCAGTCCAATCTATTAAGGTGTCAGAGGCGGTTTCCCTCCGTTAGCTCACAAGGTATTCACCCTGAGCCTGATGTCGGGGGGGGGGGGGACAGGGGGGGGGACAGGCCAGCAGCACACTATCAGCACACCTGACACACCTGGTGGGCTCCATCACACGCAGGTGGATCTTTATATAAAGGAGAGAAAACGCAGCCGTGCAGAAACTATAGTTATAAATGGACGCTTGTGCTGGTTCTCTGTTTGCTGTATGTTTGTGGCCCAATGGGATCGACCAATCAGGTGTCAGCAGGAAAAACCAGTCCTGTGTTCTAGAATTCTGACATCACAGACAGAATTCCAGAATTCCAGAATTCTGTCTGTGATGTCACGGTTGGCTGTGGAAAAGCAAACAGGATCAGGCGTTACCGATCCGACCCGTACCAAACTGTACCGATCCACACCAGACCGCTTGGTGGAGACGGGCCACAATCCTCCTTCATAGACCTCCATTCAACAAACAAACATTGTAGACGTAGTTTTCTTCTCCTCTTGAGGACAGACCTGACAAAGCTTGACTTTGGACTTTGGACTAATCTGCATCATGATGTTGTTATTTCAGCAAACTGAAGACCCGTTAATTACAGGAACATCACAAGAACATCAGTTTCTGTTTCAGGTTCATACCGCTGAAGGAAGCCAGAGGGAAGCCTCTGTGGAACTGTTTACAGTGAAACTGAGACTCAACATACACTGATAGATTGGAGCTGATCTGGGGGATTTATAGAGTTCAAAAAAGGTTTGATTGCAAGAAAATCACAATATCTAAGTCTCATTTTCAGACAAATACCACTTCAGAGTGAAGCCTCTTTATGACTTACTATTTACAGTGAAACTGAGACTCACTAGAAACTGATGCATTAGTGCTTATCAAGGTTTTTAAATAACTAAGAAATGATCTGGTTTGATTGCAAGTACATTACTAAAAACATTGTTTAGGTTCATACAGCTGAAGGAAGCCAGAGTGAAGCCTATGTAGGAACTGTTTACAGTGAAACTGAGACTCAGCAGGAACATATGAACGGGTGCTCCTCAGGGGGATTTATAGAACTAAAGAATGACACGGTTTAACTGCAAGTGAAACACAAGGATATCTGTTCCTTTCTCCAGGCTCACACTACTTCACAGTGAAGCCTTTATATACTGGAACTTACTATTCACAGTGAAGCTGAGACTGTAGAAGTGGGGCTTATGAGGGGATTTATATTACCAAGAAATGATCTGGTTAGATTGCAAGAACATCAGTTTCTGTGTCAGGTTCATACCGCTGTAGGAAGCCAGAGGGAAGCCTCTGTGGAACTGTTTACAGTGAAACTGAGACTCAACACAGACTGATGAATTGGTGCCACTCTGGGATTGATAAAGCTCAAAAATGACAAGGCTTATTAACGAGTAAATCCTAGGTGTATCAGTTTTATTTTCAAGATCATACTACCGATGTAACTGGGAGTGAAGCCTCTTTATAACTTACTATTTACAGTGAAACTGAGACTCACTAGAAACTGATGCATTGGTGCTTATCAAGGTTTTTAAATAACTAAGAAATGACCTGGTTAGATTGCAAGAAAATCTGTCTCAGGTTCATACAACTAAAGGAAGCCACAGTGAAGCCTCCATGAAACTTAGAATTTACAGTGAAACTGAGACTCAGCACAGACAGATGAACAGGCGCTCCTCTGCTGAACTTATAAATGAGTTTATATATGGACATATCTGGAGGTCTGAACTCCTCCCCTGCTTTTTATCTTCTTCTTCTGTAGTGGTGAGGCGGATTGTAAATCATGCGGCGCTCAGAGAGGAAAGTCTCGGCTCGTGCAAACAGCTGGTTACACCAGCTGATGAGTTGTTCTCGCTCCCAGAGGATTATTGTCCTGAGACAAAAGCCAATGAGTTTTTAGATTGTGCTCTTTGTGGAGAGACGGGCAAAAACTCTTCACTCTGATCTTTTTTCTCTTTGAGTCGTTTGAGAAACTCTGAACTGTTATTTTGAAAAGCAGCGTCTCCATTCTTCAGCTCCTCTTCACGTCACACTTCAAGTGAGAAATAAACGAGCTCCTTTCTCCCCTCAAACTTCTCTGTTTTTATCTTGTTGCAGTTTGAAGTTTGGATCATTTAAATCTCATCCTAAGAATTTAATATTTGCTTTATTTTAAAAACCCAGAGTGTTGTGTGTTTACAGATGCGTCCTCACAGAAGGATCACTGGGGCTGAATTAAAAAAAGGAAAACAAGAAACACAGAAAAGATCTTCTCGCTCAACCCCATTCTGTCTCGTTGCATCTCTCCCTCTTTATTTTTTATCTCAGCCACTCCGGCGCTCTCCTCCTCCTCCTCCTTCTCTCCCTCTCTTTCTCACGTCATGTGAGGCGAGGCGAGCTCCTGTAATGAATGTAAATGTCGCCCCTCCCCTCCCTTGCTCTCCTAAATTACAGCAAACACCACCTCCTCCTTAGTCTCCGTTCCCTCTGTCTGTCTGCGTTTACCCACAGCCGGCGGGCAAGCTGCCCAGCTCTCAGCTTCCACACCAACACAGCTACAGATACAGAACACAGACGCATGAGTCAGACGTGACAAATGGACCAATAAGACACCTCCAGCATGTATGATGTGCACGCTGTGAGTATACTGTCAGTACAGTAAGACGGCCTGAATACACTGAATCACTGTTATCCTCTTCTTTGAATGATCAGAGTCCATGTTTCACAGAATGTTTAAAGACATGTTAAAGACAGAAATATTAAATATCACAAACTGACACCTGGGCGAACCTGATGGACTCAACCAGACAAAAACATGTTACAGGACAGGATGAGATATGGAACATGTGATACGACACTGTATAATACAATACAAACTATACGATACAAAGATACAATACAAACTGTACGATAAAAAGATACAATACAAACTGTACGATAAAAAGATACAATACAAACTGTACGATAAAAAGATACAATACAAACTGTACGATACAAAGATACAATACAAACTGTACGATAAAAAGATACAATACAAACTGTACGATAAAAAGATACAATACAAACTGTACGATAAAAAGATACAATACAAACTGTACGATAAAAAGATACAATATAAACTGTACGATAAAAAGATACAATACAAACTGTACTGTACGATAAAAAGATACAATACAAACTGTACGATAAAAAGATACAATACAAACCATACGATAAAAAGATACAATACAAACTGTACGATAAAAAGATACAATACAAACTGTACGATAAAAAGATACAATACAAACTGTACGATAAAAAGATACAATACAAACTGTACGATAAAAAGATACAATAAAAACTGTACGATAAAAAGATACAATATAAACTGTACGATAAAAAGATACAATACAAACTGTACGATAAAAAGATACAATATAAACTGTACGATAAAAAGATACAATATAAACTGTACGATAAAAAGATACAATACAAACTGTACGATAAAAAGATACAATACAAACTGTACGATAAAAAGATACAATATAAACTGTACGATAAAAAGATACAATACAAACTGTACGATAAAAAGATACAATACAAACAAAATGATACAATACGTATGATACGATACGAATGATACGATACGAATGATACGATACGTATGATACGATACGTATGATACGATACGTATGATACGATACGAATGCTACGATACGAATGATACGATACGTATGATACGATACGAATGCTACGATACGAATGCTACGATACGAATGATACGATACTAATGCTACGATACGAATGATACAATACGAATGATACTAATGCTACGATACGAATGCTACGATACGAATGATACTAATGCTACGATACGAATGCTACGATACGAATGATACGATACGATACGAATGATACGATACGAATGATACAATACGAATGATACGATACTAATGCTACGATACGAATGCTACGATACGAATGATACGATACGATACGAATGATACGATACGAATGATACGATACGATACGAATGATACGATACGAATGATACAATACGAATGCTACGATACGAATGCTACGATACGAATGATACAATACGAATGATACTAATGCTATGATACGAATGCTACGATACGAATGATACTAATGCTACGATACGAATGCTACGATATGAATGATACGATACGATACGAATGATTCGATACGAATGATACGATACGATACGAATGATACGATACGAATGATACAATACGAATGCTACGATACGAATGATGCGATACGAATGATACGATACGAATGATACGATACTAATGCTACGATACGAATGCTACGATAAGAATGCTACGATACGACTGATACGATACGATATGAATGATACGATACGAATGATACAATACTAATGATACGATACGAATGCTACGATACGAATGATACAATAAGAATGATACGATACGAATGATACGATACGAATGCTACGATAAGAATGCTACGATACGACTGATACGATACGATATGAATGATACGATACGAATGATACGATACTAATGCTACTTTACGAATGCTATGATAAGAATGCTACGATACGACTGATACGATACGATATGAATGATACGATACGAATGATACAATACTAATGATACGATACGAATGCTACGATACGAATGATACAATAAGAATGATGCGATACGAATGATACGATACGAATGATACGATACTAATGCTACGATACGAATGCTACGATAAGAATGCTACGATACGACTGATACGATACGATACTAATGATACGATACTAATGATACGATAAGAATGCTACGATACGAATGATACAATAAGAATGATACGATACGAATGATACGATATGAATGCTACGATAAGAATGCTACGATACGACTGATACGATACGATATGAATGATACGATACGAATGATACAATACTAATGATACGATACGAATGCTACGATACGAATGATACAATAAGAATGATACGATACGAATGATACGATACGAATGATACAATACGAGTGATACGATATATCACTTTAAAAATTATTTGATACGATACGAATAATTAAAGAGGATACGAGTGATACGATATGAATGATATGATACGATACAAATGCTACGATAGTTTAAGATGGAATACAATACAATAGATACGACAGGATACAAACAATACGATACAATACAATTTATATGATACTATACGATATGATACACAAACGGTTCAAACCATACGATACAATGCGATACGATATGTACGTTTTGTTAAAACCAATACAACACAACACAATAGGATACCATGTTTAAGATAGGATACGATGTGATGTATTACAATACAATAAGACGGGATACTGTACTTTAACAGACCATAATCTATATTGTTCAACAGGCTACGATTTAATATGATAAGATTCAACAAGATAAGATACCAAACATCATACAATACAGTGCAATGTGAGGCGATATATGATACGCTTTATTGCCCCTTTGTCTCTGATTGCAGTGCTGCACACATTCCTCTGTATTCACTGCAGTATTGATAAATAAATACACTAACATCAATAATCCACGTGTGCTCAGAGAACTTGGACCGGCGTCTGAGGGTCACCGTCCCTGAAGCTGTGAAGAAGAGTTCGTGAAAGTTGAATCCATACGGACGACACTTTAGTTTCCAGAGTCCTGTAATGTTGTCATTAAACAGACGCCATGTTTTCTGACTTTCATTATCACCATTATGACGATGCCACAGGGTTTTTTATTATTTGTCATCCCATTACTTTTACCACCATTACCATGTTCAGAGTCATAAATCATCACCTTCATCATCATTATCTGTGTTAGCATCGATGTAACACCCTCCTCTGGGCATCCACATATTGGGATTAGTCTGTTTGTTCCTTCATTGCTGTGTCAGGCTCTTGTCTGGTAGTCTGGGGCTTTGGCTGCTCTGTTGCTCCGCCAATGACTGATTTGCATTAACAAAGTCAAACTGGTCTAATAGACTTTTATTGGCATGAGGCGGCTGGGCGCTGAGGGGGGCTTATAAACAATGCAATATGCTTATAAAAGGAACGCCGTGTGCAAGGACGACCAGCACAGCAACAGTAAAAAGCAACAACTTAATACATACACATGCAAGAACCCTGAAATGTAAGTCATAGCTCAGCTGGTGTTTATAAAGAGTAGCAGTATAATATGGCGTGTAGCTTGGGTCCAAACTGAACACAGGAACACAGCTGATACTGTCAAAGTCTTTGGAGAGTTCCTCCGAAGGTCATTCTGTTGGATAAGAGCGTGAAAGTTAAAGAGCAGACCCGTGTTGTTCTCTCACCTCGTTCTGGATCAGGGCCAGCTCTCTCCTGCATTTTGTACATCACATTCAATGAACACCGCTCTGCAACAAGCCGCAGCTGAAGTTACTGCAAAGAAAGCGATTCAGGAAACCGATAAGTGTCCAAATTGTTGTCCAAGATTACATCTGGCTTTTGAATGATTTATGTGACCACACGAAACAAAACACTGAATATTTACAGTGCAAGGTGGCAGAAAAAAAAACAGGGAACATCCTGCAAGATTAGCAAGGTGTGCAGGAAGTAAAGGAGGAGGAGGGGGGGGGGGGGGGGGGGGGCTGTCACATTTTGCCCTCTGAGTAGTTTCAGTCGTCCTTGGATTTGTACCGTCCAACTTCTGAATTGTGTGCAGTGAATTTTTAAAAAGCGTCCTTAAAGCGTGAAGTCTGCTGAACTCTAGAGACCAGAAACAGTGTCAGGTTTCATCCCCCTGTCCATGAAACACTTCTATGTGAAGGCCACAACGTCTCGAAACAGCAACAGCTTTACAGACGTTCACCTCGGCAACTATTCTACCTTACACACCTTAAAGGTCCTGAGTGACCCCCAAAGAGATCAACCATGAAGCTCCAAAGCTTCAAATGAACCACAAGGAATAAAGGTTTTAATCATAAACTGTGAAAGGAGTGAGCGTACCTTTTTGTTTTTAAATAATGTAACCTATGGGGAGTTGCTTTAAACCTGCAGTCTCACAGATGGCCAGCAGGGGGCGAGATTACGAGCTTTTGCCCAAATAAGGACATGACTGATTTGACTCCCAGTCGGGAACACATAGCTGTTAGCTAGGAGGCTCAAACTCCGCCCCTTTACGTTACGTCACACTCTGCCTGGTTGAGTTCTTATTTCCAATATGGCTGCCGCCGTCAATTGGCTTCAAAACAGCGCTCAGGAACAGATGGGTGATGTCACAGATACTACGTCCATATTTTATACAGTCTATGGCTGTTTCCGAAACCGCGTACTATACTAGCAGTACGTACTGATCTGTCCAAAATTCAGTATGTAGTAAGTAGTATGTGAACAAGAGCAAAATCTGCAGTATGCCATAACTCCCCGGATGTCTACTGAGAAAATATCTCAGTGTGCATCGGACCAGTCTGCCTCGCGTACTGTTTCCCATAATGCACTGCGCTCGTTCTGCTTTTTCTTTTTCCTCATTTTTTGACGGGATGAAATCCGTTTTTGGGTGCTGTGAAAGTTATCAAATTACATATAAACTACTTCCTAACTTTTTAAATCATAAATGGATGCTAAATAAGCATTTTATTTATCGGCTTCGCCGTTCTTTACTTCCGCTTTCCGAAACCGGAAATCCAGCGAAGTCTGGCTCAGCATGCTGCATGACAGATCGGACAGAACAGTCATACTACATACTAAATTCAAACGCAGTATGTAGTAGGCAATACCTACTGCCTACTACATTAGTAAGTAGTATGTAGCAGGCCGTTTCGGAAACAGCCTATGTATGGGACCTATTGGGGACTTCTTGGCTGTTGCAGCCAGCCTCTAGTGGACACTGGAGGAACTGCAGTTTTTAGCACTTGTGCATTGGCTTCATTTTTCAACTCCAGACGTTGCTGCTTGGAACTCTGGCCCCAAGTTTCAGTTTTTAAAAAATACACATTCAGGATATTTCAGTAACTTTTAAAAAAGGAAGGATGGAAGTTTGTAAAATCTCTGCTGAGCGCTGGATATTGTCGACCAGTCGACCTTTGTTGGAGCGTTTTCTCTTACAGCCGTGTTTTCTGTGGAAGTATTTCTCTGCAGCTGTGACTTTGGAGCGTTATCAGCTGAACCATGCTGCGTTTAAACTCATGTATTAAAAATCTGATTGTCAGACTTCTTTCAGGCTGGCACAGATAATTAAAACGCTCATTTCACTGATTGTTCTGAAACGCGGCGTGATTCTGTTTGTGTGATTATTGCTGCCTTTTCGTCTTTGTTACTTCAAAGGTGTTTTTATCATGCTGCGTCTGTTATGTCCACCCCCCTGCAAACTGTGGTTTACTTTAAATGCTAATGAACACCTACGTAGCTTTTAACAGTCAGCGTCGTCATCATATGGGCTCCTGTTTTTAACGTCTGAGTCTCAGCAGAGCATTGAACCGTGAGGTGAAAGTTGTGGAAACATTTCATCCAAGGTGAGCCGGGGGACACATGAGACTTTTGGGTATCTCGGCGGTCTCCGGGCGTGAGCATCACTTCTCTTGGTGTTGCGCCCTGCAGGAGTTTGTGTTATCAAGAAGCCCACTCGGCCGTATCACTCTTAACACCGCGCTACACTTTCAAAGTAATTTCTTCCTGCTGACTAATGTGGAGGCATCTACAGAATTGTTTGTGCTGATGATGGATGGAGTCATGAAATATGCAGGTCACACCTTAAACCAGCCGCACCGCCTCACCCTTCACACATGCACACACACACACACACACACACACTGTCCTAAACTGCAGCAGCTCTCCTTACGTAAACCTTGGTCTGTATGGACTGTACATTTTGTACGTTGGGCTGTACCTGATCCAAACGGCTGCAGTTTGATAATAGAAGCAGTCTGTTCCTGTACGCAGAACATCTCTGATGCCCCCGAGCGATGATGAGGGCGAGGAATTTGTTGCTTTATCTACAGGCATCAACATCATGGCTCTCAGTATCAGAGGTTTGAAAACATTAAACCTCAAAGTATCAGCGAGCGAGTGAGTCACGGTGTGTTCTTGCCATAGAGTTCAAGCACATCCTAAAAAGTATTTCAGGCTGGAGCGAGTGTTTCTTTAAATGTTTTCACTATCAGAAGGTTGGAAGCTCAGAACCAGAGTTGTTCTGACAGTGATACAAGAATAGGAATCAGACTGCTGCTGTTGGTACACCAGAATTAGTAATGGCCTCTATTCAGCCTGAAGAAATTCAGTATTAATCACCGTCTGTTTCATAACCTGCTAAAAACTCATCACAGGAGCTTTAAAGGATCACTAATGTGTCGTTTTCATACCCGTTCAATAAAGGTTGTATTTTTCAGTCCGAATAGAGGAGCAAAACAAACCCTGTTTCATTTTCAGATGTAATCTCAGTGACATGCAGCGGGTTATGAAGTGGCTCTGTTTGGCCATTCAGCCTGCAGAGAAACTGGGTTGTTGTCTCTGATGCCCTGAAGCAAAGCAGAGAGTGAGCAACATGCCTGCTGCCTATAGTAACATCAACATGCTGTCTAATATCAGGGCGCAGAGAGGAACTGTGCATCTCCCCGCTCTTTAAATCACACGAGATAAAACGACTTCCTGGATTGTGTTTCCTGTAAATTAACAATCAGAACCATGCGCTGCTTTTTTTTGTGCAGGGAGCCTCTTCATCGCCTCCCCCTCTCTGCCCCTTTGTCCCGGTCCTGACAGAGCGATCAGGACGCTTTGAGCATCACTGAGTGGTGATGCAAAGGGTCAGGAGCACGCCTTCTGTATAACAAACCGTCCTCGTGTCCTCTGAATACTAAAGAAAAAATGCCCGACGGTGTTTTTTCTATCAAACACGATGGCTGTTATTCCTGCTGTCTGCGTGTTGACGCTCTGACCTCCGTGCTCCGTGCTGTCGTTTCCTTTATACGCTGATGATTAACTCATTTATCCTCTCTCACACTTGTGGATTTCTCTGTGTGTCCAGTCTGATAAGAGATCTAAGCGTCCTCTGAGCATCACTAGTTCTAATACGTTTAAGGAATAGAGATGTTTGGTTGTTAGTTCAGCTGAAGGGTTCAATCATGTGGCCCAAATACAGAGGTTAAAGTCCTCCATGCAGCAGCCACTGGATCGACTTTTTGGCTGCACACCACCCCCCGCTATTTACGCCCCACATTTCCCAATAAAAGCAGAATGACCCAAAAAATAACCTCAAAGGGGAATATAGATCTGTGACTATGCATGTACCAAACTGTGCCTCCTTAAAGCCTCCACTGCTCACTGTTACTGTTAAAATCATGTGTGTATTGAAGACCTGAAGGTTTGCACTGATGACTTTGTTTATACTGCTGCGTTGACTCAAGCACCACGTAGGGGAGAGTGGGGTAAGATGAGACAATTTTTACTTATGTTGCTCTCTAGGCTAGAAATAAATAGACAGCAGTACACTTAAAACATATAATATATTTCAGGATGTTTCCTATCAATTGCAATTGTAAAAATGCTTCTAGTACAAAGAACCCTGAAAATATGACTTCCCAAAAAAAAGTGTAACTGTGGCTCAACTTGCCCCAGGTAGGGGTAAGTTGATCCAAGTCAGTGTGTAAGTTGAGCCATCATGAGGTAAATTGACCTTCTGATCTTTTTAGTTTAAACCTGAGCCATCTCGACCTAAAACAATATAATTCATACTATCAAGATATAAGTTAGCCTTTGCAGACTTTCAGAATCATGTCATTTCATGCACACCCTACCTGCTAAACCCTTTTCGTTCCAGTTATTGGGTACAGGAATGTTGTTCCTCTCTGCTAGTTCTAATGCCAGTTCACAGCATTTCTTTGGAGTAAGGCCGTGGAACTGCTCAGCTAGCTTTTTTATGTGGTCTGCTAGATCCTTCTCCACCTCCTTTGTGAAGACCCTCTTTGCTTCTGCTGTTCCACTGTACCCTACTGATTTTACTTCCTTTACCTCCTTCTTTTTTATGTATCTCCGCAGGGTTGACCTGTCAACATTTCTGTCTTTAGCCACTGATCTGATGGATTTTCCACCCTTGACATCAGCTGCTGCTCTCTCCATCTCTTCAAGGGGTGTTGAGCCCCAGTTGATCTTTCTTTTGTAGCTCCTTGGCATGATAGCTTTTCTAAAATGTTTAAAACCAAATCAGGTGTGTCATTCTACACTGAAATACAGTTTTATGCTTCAGAGACTTTACTTAACTTCAGTGCATGGTGGCGAGGTAAATTGAACCAGTGGCTCAATTTACCCCACAGCATATGGCTCATTTTGCCCCATAGACGCCATTTTGGAAAAAACAGCCTAGCTAAGCCATTTGGGCTAATCTTTAGCTAAATGCTTCACTTGGTTTTATACGTTAGCAAATCACCAACATGCATAATATGCATTTTTAGACCTATATACATTTGCTTTGAAATAATATTCATTATGGCTGACATGCAGAAAATTTACTTTGACTAGTAAAAACATGTTTTTTGTGAAAAAAAATACCAACCAATTGTCCCATGTGCTTCTCTTGAACAGTGCCAGGTACAAATGATGGGTGCTTCCTGAATTTATGGTCACATGACAACAAATGTACACAGTTGCCTAGAAACAAGGGGTGGGTCAACTTACCCACTGGCTCATCTTACCCCACTCTCCCCTACTTGTGCGTCGAAGAGCCTGCATGCAATACTCTGCTTAGACACTGGATGGCAGTCAATTTGAACACACACACAACAAAAAAAGATTGGTAGACAAGAAAGATGGAGGGTTGAGTGATCGATGCAAAGCTTTCCCATATGGCTGGGCGATATAAATAACATGTAATTACACCCCCTGACCACATACATTAGAGAGGGCGCTAATGAGCCTTAAACGCTAGTTGCCGCCCAACATTTGATAGAAGAAGAAGAAGATGAGTCATTGAACAGCCAATCATGTCGCGGGGTGAGAAGTAGGCGGGGCTTAAAGAGGGTCAGCGAGTAGTTAGTCTGACACTGTGCTGACTCTGCTTTAACTTTTAACTTCATACACTTCATTAAATTTACTTTCAGGATGTGAGTAAAGGAAGAGAGCAGAGACAACATCTGCTGTGCATTTTTTAACGTGTTAACTGTGATGCATTCACTGTACTGTGGGAAACAACATCACTCTGCCTGTAACTCAAAAGAATGCTCTATATAAACTGATGCACTGTACACAGTTTGATATATATTTGTTGTAAATGTAAATCAAAATATGGAAATAACCTCAATCTGAGAGAAATAAGAATCTACAAATTATTATTGGCCCTGCCGCCTCCGCCCTCCCCCCGCTCCGGCGCGCCGGTTGGTGGGCTCTGGTCCTGGTCCTGCCCGTCTGCCTGGCTGTCTGCTCCTGGTGCCGGGCCCCCTCGGCCCTGGTGGCTCCTTTGGCTCCGTCTTGGGGGGCTGTGGGGGCGGTGTTGTGGGGGTGTCCCTTGGGGGGGCTGCGGGATCTCTCCTCCTACTGGGTGACCTGGGGGTCGCCCTGGGTGCTCCGGCGGTACCTGCTTGCTTCCGGTCTGGGTCCTTGGCTTGTCCCCTGGCCTGGGTTTCCCGCGGCGGGTTGGGTCCTTCGGTCTGACTGCTCTCGCGGCCCGGGTGCCCTGTATAATAAATGTTCGTTGTCTCCGTGACGTCACCTTTCTGTTCTTGAAGCCGATCGGCGGCGGCTGCCATATTGGAAATGTTGAACTCAACCTAACTTCGTCCGAGCTAGTGTGAGGTAAAGAGGCTGTTTCTGGTGTTTCTGCTGTTAGCCTCTAGTGGACACTCAAAGAACTGCAGTTTTTAGCACTTCTGCATGGGCTTCATATTTTAAGGCTGGAGGTTGCTGCTTGTTGAAGACGTGTTTATATGGACCGCCTTGTTATGAGTGGCTGGAAACAGGGAGAATTGTGTCCTGCACGAACTCACGCAAAGCTTTATTTATTCATATGAAGATTTATAAATATTGATGCTCTTAATCAGTGAGTATTGTCCTTCTTGAGCTCTTTTCCCACATGCACATGCCTCCAAAACCTCACAAAATCTTCAGGATGAGCTGCACACGTGAAGACAAACAGTTGGGCCTAGCGGTCTAAGCGCACGCCCCATATACAGAGGCAATAGCCCCAGAGGTTGCAGGCTTGATTCCAACCTCGACCATTCACTCACTGCATGATCCTCCCCCTCTCTCTACTCCCCACATTTCCTGTCTTTCTGTATTTCTCCAGCTGTCCTGTTCAAAA
>NW_023260119.1:25812-54955 GCF_009762535.1 Notolabrus celidotus
AGGCACAAACATAAAAGTGTGTGTGTGTGTGTGTGTGTGTGTGTGTGTGTGTGTGTGTGTGTGTGTGTCTTAGTCACCGGTACGGTCTCCAGCTGCAGGATCCAACTTCTGTTCAGAGTCACAGTGTGGCGAGGAATGACTGCCAAAAGCTGTTTTAGTGCCACAGCTGGTGTGTTTGTGTGTGTGTGTGTGTGTGTGTGTGTCACCGAATGCACACACAGGTGCACCCTGGCTTGTGTGTGTGTACACTCTTCCGATGTGCATGTGCGCGCATGTTGCAGCACATGTGCATCCATTCATGTGTGCACAGAAGCACAGCAAGGGAGAGGAAGACGGGGCTCGCTCTTCTGCGGAGTGTATTCTGCAGCTGAAGCCGAGTGGTGAGGCGGAGAGGAGAGAGAGGGGAGGAGACACGGAGGAGAGGAGGAAGAGGAGGAAGAGGAGGACAAGGTGTGAAATCATATCCATTGCTTATAGAGGTAGAAAACTATACATCAGAGGTGTTTATGCACATGAAAGCATCACCGAGGGGTTAATCGGCCGGTAAAGGGTTTATGAGCCCAGCTGTGAATGAGCGGCCGCAGAGAGCTGCTGGGATTGATTATTTTTAACCATCATCATCATTCAGCGTGATCAAACCCTCCTCATCGAGATGTTTGATTCAGTGCCCAGAACCCCGGTTAATATTCTGCTCCCATGGTGCTTTGGGTTCACCACATTTCTGACTGTTTTCATAAATAAAATCATCATTTTTCATGGCAGCCAACGACGTGCAGTTTGATATTTACACCAGAGAGGAGCAGGGGGGGGGCTCGTGTCAGGTCAGGAAGAACATTTGGACAGATTTTATGTGTGTAGCTGAGAAACACACAAACAGATAGTGGGTTTTAAAGACAGTTAAGGCCTTAAACATAGATTTAGGGCTTGGTTTGTCGACCCTGATCACCATCCTGTAAAACAGTCCATTGCAAAAATGGATAGTTGCAGCTCATCCTGGTCTGCCTGTAAACCCCTCTTTTTCAGCCCTGCTCAGAACAGGCTGTTTTCTGTGTCTGTGCCTTTAAATGAGAATGAGCTATCTGACCACGCCCCCTCAGGAAGTGGGTGTGGCCTCAGCTGTCCAGCACATCGATGTAATGTTTACATGTCGGCTGAATACACACGGCTGCTCACAGACCCGCGTTACTTCAACCCTCTGAATCTGATCCAGAATCTGATCCTGACGGAGAGGCGCCTGCAGCAGGACCTTTCTGAACCATTGGTCACAGATTTAGTGTTTCTTGTTGTTTTATTTATCAGTATGTCGACGTGTGTCTCGGTACACAGCGACCAACATGTAGCTATGTGGCTATGCTAACTAGCGCTAGCACTTATCCATGAAAACAAAAAATCCTCCACTAGATCTTCAAATCTGCAGACGTGGGGAGTCAAAGCGACCTTTGTGTTTATTAAGACAGCCTACAACTAGCATGCCTCCCTCCTAAGCTCCTTGTTAGCACACATGTGTGCAGGGAATGAAAAACGGAGGAGGGGTTGAGTTGTATTTTATACAGTCTATGGGCTGAACAAGCTCCGAGCTCTGACTTCCTGTTACAGACCGGATGGCGTTGTGACGTATGAAAAACACTGAAAACTGAAACGGCTGGTTTCAGCACACATTTACAGAAAGGTGGAGAAATCAGAACAGGGGCAGGATGGAGTCTTTTACTTTTCAAGTGGTTTGTAGACAGGGACACAGATTTCAGGTAGAGAACCATTAAAAAGTCCATTTTGCATGATATGTCACCTTCTGGCAGAGGTCGGTTTGACTCCCCACGTCTGCAGATTTGAAGATCTAGTGGATGATTTTTAGTTTTCATGGAAAAGTGCTAGCGCTAGTTAGCATAGCCACATAGCTACATGTTGGTAGCTGTGTACCAAGACACACGTCGACATGCTGACTTATAAAACAACAAGAAACACTAAATCTGTGACCAATGGTTCAGAAAGGTCCTGCTGCAGGCGCCTCTCTGTCAGGATCAGATTCTGGATCAGATTCAGAGAGTTGAAGTAACGTGGGTCTGTGAGCAGCCGTGTATATTCAGCCAAAATGTAAACATTAGATCAACGTGCTGGACAGCCAAGGCCAAGGTGGAGAAATCAGAACAGGGGCAGAATGGATTCTTTTACTTTTCAGGGGGTTTGTAGACAGGGACACATATTTCAGGTAGAGAACCATTAAAAAGTCCATTTTGCATGATATGTCACCTTTAACCTGCAGAAATAGTAAATGCAAAGAGAAGTTTCTGCAAAGATCTGTTTGGTGCTTTGCTAACTGTATTGTTTCTGGTGTTGCACAATGCATGATGGTGCACGCTGAAGAAAAAGATGCAGATTAACCTCAAAAAGCAGGCAGAGGATCTAACTGATTGATATCAGAGAAATGTTGCTTTAACATCGATACAGTTGGTGAAAATGAAATCTCTTGGTCCAGTTTAAAGAGTTTTATTCTTAATGATGTGCCAAAAAGTTTCCTACTTCAACTTGTGAGGGCTTTTGTTTGCCTTCATGGTTCCTGGTATTCTTCTCTCCCTCTCGTGTCCTCGTCCTGCTCCTGTCCATGATGATTTCAGGTTATTTACCAGCAGCTGAATCCATGTGAATGCATGAACGTGCACACTGCAGAGAGTTAACCCTTTAACACACATGGTGTTCAGCAGGTAGAACAAATCATTCCCAGTATTTTGTAGATATCATATTAGCTGCAGAAACATATCAAATAATTGTGCAGATCCATCCCTCTGAAGGAGCTGCTCCCGAAGTGTGGGCTGGAACCCACCAGTGGGTCTTGAATGCTCTGAGGTGGGCTGTGAGAGAAGAAGTCAATACAAAGTTTTATTCTTGATTCTGTATTTTACTTTCTGTTAGTCTTTACTTGTGTGTGTGTTGCTGGATTATTAACGTGTACTGTGTTTATGTAAGGTTTTATTGTTGATGTAAGCTCAAGAAGAAAGGGATACTGGGTCAGTTTGGGGGGGGGGGGGGGGGGGGGCGAAAAGAAGTTTGGGGATGGTTGCAAAAAACAGAAGTCAGTCTAAAAGCTTGGAGGTGAAGTCAACTTTATTTATATGTCACCTTTCATACAGACGAGCATGCAGCTCAACGTGCTTCACAACAGAACAGACAGAAAACTACAGAGAGGGTAAAATAATTAAAGACAAAATCATAAAAAATACTTCAAAATAAAATAAAATCAATACAGTAAAAAAAAAAAAAAAAAAAAATCCAGTCAAATAATTAATCAAAATCCATACATTCAAATTGATAAAATAAAATAAAGTTAATTGATAAGATACATAAAATAAAAACGCTAAGTTAAAATTAATGAAATAAATAATAAAATAAAATAAATACAGTAAATTAATAAAATACATAAAATAAAATCAATACAGTAAATTAATTGAAATAAATACAATGAAATAAAAATAAATCAAATAAAATTAATAGATTAAAATTGATAAAATTAAATAAATACAGTAGTATTAATAAAATACATAAAATACAATAATTACAGTAAAATTAATAAAATACATAAATTAAAATAAATACAGTAGTATTAATAAAATACATAAAATACAATAATTACAGTAAAATTAATAAAATACATAAATTAAAATAAATACAGTAGTATTAATAAAATACATAAAATACAATAATTACAGTAAAATTAATAAAATACATAAATTAAAATAAATACAGTAAAAATTATTAAAATACATAGAATAAAATAAAATCAATATAAAATAAACAATAAAATGGATGTAGTCAAATTCATAAAATAAAAGCAGTACAGTAAAATTAATGAAAGAAATAATAAAATAAGATAAACAGTACAAATAATAAATACATCAAATAAAATCAAAATAAAATCAATGCAGTAAATTTGATAAAATAATTAAGAGTAGAAAGCAAAATAAAAAAATCAGTTAAAAAGATATATAGTAGTGCAGTCAAGGCCAAGCCAGATTAAAGATGTAGGTCTTAACTTTACTTTAATAACACTCTTGAAAAGAAACCTCTCTCTCTTTGTGAGGAACACACGAAGAACATTTAAAAAAGTAAGCATTAGAGGACCTCAGTGAGGCTCCTCCCCCCTCACCTGCATGTTTAAAGCTCCTCTGCAGGTCTGCTGTGCTGACGCAGCGTCTGCATCCTCCTCCTCCTGAAGCAGCTCTCTGACCCTCCTGATCGTCTGGGCGTGCTCCTTCCTCTTGTTCCTTCTGTTCTTTGTAAATCCAGCGCGTCCAGCGGTGTGAAATCTGCTAATCCATCGTGACACTGATTGTGGGCCACTTTGTCGGGGTGATAACAGAGAACGAGAGGAGGAGGAGGAGGAGGAGGAGGAGGGGGAGGAGGAGGAGGAGGGGGAGAATGGGGTGAGAGAGAGAGAGTGCACGTGCAAAAGAGAGAGAGGGAGCACGTGGAAGAGGGACAGGAAGAGAATAATGGATGGGTGGAGAGTGTGTGTTTATATGTCTGTGTGTGTGTGTGTGTGTGTGTGTGCGTGTGCAGGGTGGGAGGGTGAATGAAATACTCCTAATTGCCGGGCTGAAGGTTGCCGGTTGCTGGTTGAACGGCCTGACGGGCCTCTGTGTGTGTGTTCAGATGTTGTTGTGGTTAAAAAGCTTTGGCAGCCGCAGAGGACGGCTGTCAGGGCGGCACGCAGAGGGAGAGGGAAGATGGGACACACACGTGTCTCAGCTTGGAAGTGTGTGTGAGGAGGAACAATGAAGACACACGTCAGTGAAGAGGGAGAAATTATAATAAGATAACTCCCAGGAGTCGGTCCACAGGTCAATCAATCAATCAATCAATCAATCAATCAATCAATCAATCAATCAATCAATCAATCAATCAATCAATCAATCAATCAATCAATCAATCAGTGTTATTTTTATATCTCAGAATCATAAGGAAGATATTTCAGGACACTTTGAAACAGAAACATCCTGACTGTACTGTTTGATATTTTATTTAGGGACACATTAATCCACCATGAGCGAGCACAAGGCAAGAAAGAAGTCCCTTCAGCAGGCAGAGACCACGAGCAGAACCAGACTCACAGGGGGACAGACACATGTGTGGAGCTCTTTGTAGCTCTCAGAGTCCTGTGCACCAAACCGCCCTCAGGCCTCAGGGTCAGCTGTGATATGTCGCTACGCTCTCTGTACCTGCAGAGTGAGAGGCTGCAGTTTCAGGACCGCAATTCTGGGACCTCATCTCGAGGGTCCTTGAGTTGTTGCAACATTTAGGGTTAGGGTTAGACCATGGACCATACTCATCTCTCCTAAAACATCCAAATTAAGTGATGACGTCATGTAGTGACTTTAAGGACAGCCACTAGCTTCTCTCCGTGCTGAGGAGTCTGATGTCCCTCTGGATCTTCACAGTTCATGGTCGCCCCAGCAGCAGTGAAGTGACTCAGATCTGTTCAGGTTTTGTAAAGCTAGAATCCAGCAGCTCCTCATTGTACTCGTGTTTTATCCTCCTTCCATCACTTGGCATGCTGTAAGAGGGAAATGGCTGCTGAGTGACTGCAGTGAATAAAACAAACAGACAAAAGGGAAAAATGAAGATCAAGGACAGCAGGAATCTGAAAACTAACCGGTTGTTTTTCATTTTGTTTTGGTGAATCCTGACTTCCTGTCCCGCTCCATCTGCTCTGTTGAGATTGATGCGTCATGCTCCGGCATCCTCTTCCTCAAGTCTTGTGTAAAAGAGACGCAGCCGGAACACAATGGAGCGGATCCAGTGGAAGTTAACACACTGACTAGAATAGAGGATTGGAGGCGGCTCCAGCGCTGACATGCCACCAGTTGAAGAGTTGTGCTGTCTCTGAATTCTTGTCTTGGAGTTCCAGGGACTGGAGCAGAATCCTCTGTGACAGTTTTTCTTGCAGACAGACTGAAAGTTTATTAAATAAGTCGACGTATTGATTCACGCTTGGCGCTGCCTTGATGCTTGTCACAAAGTTAGTTTGAGCTCTCCGTCAGCTTAAAAGAGTGCAGGCAGACAAACACAGAGAACATGCTTTCACACCACCATGATCTGAGCGTGTGCAGAGAGAGAGATATGATGCGTACTCTTCATTTCAGACATGCATTAAAAGCTGTTTGGAAATAATAACCAGTGGACTCTTGTTGGATAAGATGAAAGAGGGAAGGTGGAGGGAAGGATGCAGAGTAAGTGGGTGTATCCTGAGATTAGCAGTGAGACGGTCTGAAGTATTAAGTCCTGAAACTGGATGGTGGATGGTGGATGTTGGATGGTGGATGTTGGATGTTGGATGGTGGATGGTGGATGGATGGTGGATGGTGGATGTTGGATGGTGGTGGATGGATGGATGGTGGATGTTGGATGGTGGATGGTGGATGTTGGATGGTGGATGGTGGATGGTGGATGGATGGTGGATGGTGGATGTTGGATGGTGGTGGATGGATGGATGTTGGATGGTGGATGGTGGATGGTGGATGGTGGATGGTGGATGGATGGTGGATGGTGGATGTTGGATGGTGGTGGATGGATGGTGGATGGGTGGATGTTGGATGGTGGATGGTGGATGTTGGATGGTGGTGGATGTTGGATGGTGGTGGATGGATGGATGGTGGATGGTGGATGGATGGTGGATGGTGGATGTTGGATGGTGGTGGATGGATGGATGGTGGATGTTGGATGGTAGATGGTGGATGGTGGATGGTGGATGGTGGATGGTGGATGTTGGATGGTAGATGTTGGATGGTGGATGGTGGATGGTGGATGGCGATGGTGGATGGTGGATGGTGGATGGTGGATGGTAGATGTTGGATGGTGGATGGTGGATGGTAGATGTTGGATGGTGGATGGTGGATGGTGGATGGCGATGGTGGATGGTGGATGGTGGATGGTGGATGTTGGATGGTGGATGGTGGATGTTGGATGGTGGATGGTGGATGGTGGATGGCGATGGTGGATGGTGGATGGTGGATGGTGGATGGTGGATGTTGGATGGTAGATGTTGGATGGTGGATGGTGGATGGCGATGGTGGATGGTGGATGGTGGATGGTAGATGTTGGATGGTGGATGGTAGATGTTGGATGGTGGATGGTGGATGGTGGATGGCGATGGTGGATGGTGGATGGTGGATGGTGGATGTTGGATGTTGAATGTTGAATGTTGGATGGTGGATGGTGGATGGTGGATGTTGGATGGTGGATGGTGGATGGTGGATGGTGGATGTTGGATGGTGATGGTGGATGTTGGATGGTGGATGGTGGATGGTGGATGTTGGATGGTGGATGGTGGATGTTGGATGGTGGATGTTGGATGATGGATGTTGGATGGTGGATGGTGGATGGATGGTGGATGTTGGATGGTGGATGGTGGATGTTGGATGGTGGCGTGCAGCACAGGGAGGGGGTTTTAAAAGCTTGTGCACGGCTTTACGCAGCAGAAACAGGGAGACTTAGTCAGGGAGGGAAGTGCAGATTGGCTTATTGTCTCAGCCCAACGTGTTCCATGGCGGAGACAAACCCCCCCACCACTGTCACGGCAATAAAGCAGATTTGAATGTTAATTTTCCTCCCGGTGAATGAGCGTGTGAGCGCTGAGGGACCGGGTGGTCTGCGTGAATCAGAGAGGAGATTATGAACGAAGGAGGAACACACAAACCGTCCTCTGGTTTCTCCTTCTTTCATCTCTCTTCCAGGAAACAGAGCTGCTCTGCGTCTGTCACCTGCAGAGTCGACCTGTTGTTAAGTCACGGGATGAGTGCGGCAGCTAAACGCCTGAAATGTAAATGTAAAAATGTAGGAAACGAGAGAGCAGAGGAGATAGAAACAGAGAGAGAGAGGGAGGGAGGTGTGTGATGGGAGAGGAGCAGAGGGACAATAGAGAGGGTGGTCTCTCCTCTGACAGTGACGGAGAGCCGGCCTTTATCGTGTTGCCAGCAAAAGAACACAGAAGCACATATCAACCGTACTCTCACTCCATTTCCCTTTGCTCTTTACTCCTCCTCCTCCTCCTCCTCACCCCGCGCTCTTCCTCTCTCTTCTGATGAATGTGTGCTTCACTCGTTTCTAGTCTTCACACAGAGGCCATCTTTCCCCTGACATCACGCTCTGGAGGTGAAGCTCAAACACTGTAATGATGGAGAAGCAGAAATAAAGCTTCCTGATTCTCAAACATCATCTTCAGTCAGGACGGAGGGATGGAGGGATGGAGGGATGGAGGGACAGAGGGATGGAGGGACAGAGGGATGGAGGGGTGGAGGGGTGGAGGGACAGAGGGATGGAGGGACAGAGGGATGGAGGGATGGAGGGATGGAGGGACAGAGGGATGGAGGGATGGTGGGATGGAGGGACATAGGGATGGAGGGACAGAGGGGCGGAGGAACAGAGGGACAGAGGGGTGGAAGGACAGAGGGACAGAGTGGCGGAAAGACAGAGGGACAGAGGGGCGGAGGGGTGGAAAGACAGAGGGACAGAGGGACAGAGGGGTGGAAGGACAGAGGGACAGAGGGGCGGAAAGACAGAGGGACAGAGGGGCGGAGGGGTGGAGGGGCGGGAGAAGGGAGGGGCGGAGGTGCGGAAGGACAGAGGGACAGTGGGACAGAGGGGCGGAGGGGCGGAAGGAAAGAGGGACAGAGGGGCAGAAAGACAGAGGGACAGAGGGGCGGAGGGGCAGAAAGACAGAGGGACAGAGGGGCGGAGGGGCAGAAAGACAGAGGGACAGAGGGACAGAGGGGCTGAGGGGCAGAAAGACAGAGGGACAGAGGGACAGAGGGGCTGAGGGGCAGAAAGACAGAGGGACAGAGGGACAGAGGGGCAGAAAGACAGAGGGGCTGAGGGGCAGAAAGACAGAGGGACAGAGGGACAGAGGGGCGGAGGGGCAGAAAGACAGAGGGACAGAGGGACGGAGGGACAGTAGGGGTGTGTATGTCCTTAAGTGTTGTTCCGATCTGAATCTAGATACATGAGTTACAATCAGATTAACTAACGATTTGATTTGATACATTCCATTTGATTTGATTTGATGTGAAGCATTTTGAATCTAATTGTGTGGTGATGATAATGATGTCATCGTGTTTATTTTGAAATACACAGACTGTTGCTGTGTTAAATAATAATAATCTGCATTGGAGAGTTGTTCTTAAACTTCTTTCTTAACTTTAGAATACACCTGCAGCACACACTGGTCAGTGAAATGTTACCTTGGTATCTTCTACCTCAGCTCTAGTGTATTTATCATGTTGCAGAATCCATCCCTTCCAACGACACTAAAGGACAGGGGTTCCCAAACCTTTCAGTTCCTGCTTTACACACTTTACAAGTTTCCAGACTTTAATCCAACTTTCTATCCCTCTTTAAAAATCCGACAGTCTTCCCCACTTTAGATTTAAGATTTGAGGGTGCATTGTAAACCGTGCCGGTGCTGTCGGCCATGCTGCTGTGTTGTTGTTACTCGCAAAGACGTTGAGAGAACGTCACGGCGGGAGTCTCCTGAGACTGGAGCGGCCATATTTAGTAGCAGATCTCCAATCAACCGACTCATGACTTTACGACCGGACATCGACCTCTCCACAGCACATGTTGAGGCTCGCCGATCCATGTATTTATATCTTTCATGCTAAAAAGGGGATCCGGTTTGTGCCGGTGAATCTTTACACCCCTCAGGGACAGGATTCTGAATCGTCAGACTGTTTAAATGTAATTTGCAAAGTGGAACGCAGCACTTCACCTGCACAGACACATTGGATCTTCACACCCTGAGAGGAAGAAAGACGCTCTTTAAATCTGACGAATATGTTGAACCCTCTTTAAGGACAAACTCAGACGCTGTTTCTGCAGGAAGAGAGGAATCATGGGTGAGATGAGGTGAAGAAAACCCTGATAGTCGTCTCATTTAAGTGTGTGTGCGTGCGTGTGTGCATGTGTGTGTGTGCGTGCAGGAGTGAGCGTTCAGTTTTCATAGTGTGAAGCGGGGAGAAACAGCCCCAGCATGATGATGGCTCTGGGCCTGCAACTGACAGCGCAGCCCAGGTGCACCCTGGGATGCATGATGGATGAAGAAAAAGAGGGAAGGAAGAGGAGGAAGGAAGAGACTTGGCTTGGGAGGCAAAGACAGCGAGGAAGGAAGGGAAGAAGGAAAGAAGGAAGGAAGGAAATTTGAGGAGAGAGAGAGAGAGAGGGAGGGAGGGATAATAGGGGGAGAGATGGAGAGCGGAGAGTGTAGGGCAAAGCGGAGCAGATTGAAATCAGTAGATATGACAGGAAGGGAAAGATAGCAGAGGATGGAGTGAGAGAGAGTGGAAAGGGAATAAGTGGATTAATAACATCCCTCATCTGGACCTTACTCCCCGCCTCTCCTTCTCTCTCTCTGTGTCCCTCACCTCTCCTCGACTACAAGCGCACGCTCACCTCCCTGACTCCCTGAACCACTTTGCGGGCGCCTCGGGACTCCGCGGTCCTCCTGAACAGCGTCAGCAGCGTCTCTGAGCCTCCATCTTTACTGAGGGAAACTTTAAACTCTGTGATTTCAAAAGAAAGACGAGAAAACAAAACGACATATCTTATCAGCGCGCTTTGAAACAAGCCGGCTGGATGTGGAGGAACCTGCTGCAGCGCGCGTTGGTATTGTGCGATGGTGTGATTGTGAGCTGAGGTGTGATAAAGGAAGAGGGACTGAGGCGACCTCGTGTCTCTCTGCTGTTCAGGATGTTTCCCTCCGTGTCGGGATTGTAACACGTCGTCCGTCTCCAATCCAGAAGTGGAAGAAGTTCTGTTATTTTTCACTACATCGTCGTCAATCACACTCTCCCAGTCTTATCTCCTCACAGCCAACCTTACAGCTCCATCCACATAATCTGAGCTCTCATTGTGAATGACGGCGTGTGCAAAGACTTCTAAGCGTTGCGGCAAAGACTTATGCAGGATGTGTGTTAATGATGCATGCTCACATCGCCGTGATGATGAAACGTACATTTATTCTGCAGCCTGACTTTGTACTCCACACGACTCCTCCAGATTCAACAGAACTTGGCCGTCTTCTCTTGGAAGTTCACTTTCTGCTGACGACGGGGTCACGGAGGTTCAATCTGTTTCTGTCTCCTCAGAGTTTAATTCTTCTCTCTGTAATCTTTGCTTTAGTCTCTCTCTCTCTTTAACTGTTGACAGGAGGAGAGAGAGAGAGAGAGTTCATGGAGGAAGTGAATCGTGTTTGCAGCTTCGTTCTTGAAGTAAGAACAGAGCTTGTGAGCTGTCTGGAGTCTTTAGCCCCGTTAGCATTGAGATAACTGTTAGAAGTTAATAATAAGTTAAATACTTGATTCTGATTGGTCAAAACTTCAGAGCAAATGAGATCAATTCAAAGCAACAAAAGCAACAGCAGTGACAAATCTTGCATGAATCAAATTAAGCCTCTGAAATGAGTCCGTCTCATTCCCCCTCTGCTTGTTGACACTGTGGTACAAACCTTAGTGGGGTCTTAGCCTGGTCTTGGTCGTGGGGGAATAAGGACAGTTAGCCTGAGGAGATACTGGACCCCCCAACCATCTCTGAGAGGGAGAAGTGGAGCAACATCCTGTCCTGTGATCCAGATCTGGAGAGATAAAATCCCCTTTGAATCAATAATTCTGTGTCGACTTGTTCGTGTCTTTAGTTGTGAGATAAGACCCCCCAGCTTTGAGTCAGGGTCATGCTCACCCTGTCAGTATCCACCAGCTCACTATACATTATCTCTTTCAGATAATTAGCAGATTCCCCTACACTAACATGATTTTAAACCTAGAACTATTAATAAATAATAATAAAAACTGGGATCTATATAGCACCTTTCAAGAAACCCAAGGTGGCTTCACAGGGTCAGGTAGGGGGTCTGGGGGGTAGGTGGGGAAAGGCCTTGAGGAAAAGGTGCGTTTTGACTGCTTCTTTAAAAGTGTCCGGGGTCAGGGTGCTGCGGATGTCAGGAGGGAGAGAGTTCCACAGAGTAGGGTCTGCCACACTGAAGGCTCTGAGATGGAGAGGAGACCCATGTCTCAGGACCGTAGGTTCCAGGATGGAGTGTGTTGGTGGAGGAGGTCAGCCAGGTATTGGGGGTGGCAAGGGCGTGCAGGGATTTGTAGGTGAGGAGGAGGAGGAGCTTATAGGTGATGCAGTACTTAACAGGGAGCCAGTGGAGGTGAATGAGAGTGGGGGGTGATGTGCTGCCAGGGCTTGGTGTGCGTGAGAACCTTGGCAGCTGAGTTCTGCACGTATTGGAGCCGGTCCAGGGCATTGCTGGGCACCCCCGAACAGGACTCCATTGCAGTAATTCAGCCGGGAGGTAATGAAAGCGTGGATGAGGGTCTGGGTACCTGAATCTGAAAGAGATGGACGCAGCCGGGAGATGTTCTTGAGGTGATAGAAGGCAGACTTTGGGACTGAGAAGGAGAGGGTGGAGTCAAGAATGACACCGTGACATCACCCATCTGTTCCTGAGCGCTGTTTTGAAGCCAATCAACGGCGGCAGCCATATTGGAAATGCTGAACTCAACCAGGCAGAGTGTGATGTAAAGGGGCGGAGTTTGAGCCTCTTAGCCAACAGCTATGTGTTCCAGTCCGGGAGTCAAGTCAGTCATGTCCTTATTTGGGCAAGAACTGGTAATCTTAATATCTTCTGAACCTGAAAATAATCCCAACCCCGTACAGTGTGTGCCGATAGAGAGATTAGCTACATAGAGCCGAAGCTGTTCTTTGACCCAGGCTGTAAACATGTTTATTAATGCTGCAAAGATCGGCTTCTTTGAATGGGTGTGTATGTGGTTTCCTGTGGTCCTGCAGCCAGCCTCAAGTGGATTCTCAATGTATTGCAGTTTCTAACACTTCTGCATGGGCTTCATCGTTTGAGACCGGAGGTTGCCGCTTGGTTTTGACCAATCAGAATCAAGTATTTAACACAGCTGGGTAATAACAGGATATGAAATTATCATTATTCTGAATAATACTGTAAGTATTATTTCAGTTTAGGTCACAAAAACACCACAAACTCATTTAAAATAATGTAAAGAAGGACATCTCGCTCTGTTTCTGATTGTAGTCCGCTCACTTACCTTGAAACTGGGAGAAACTGGGACATCTGGTCTCCATGTGAATGGATTACCTCCCTGCCTCTGCTTAACTAGTCCAATAACATCCATTAAAGCCCCTCACACGTTCATCCAACACTCATTCACACCTTATTATTCTCCCTTTGTGTGTCCAGTGACAGATATATAATCCATACACACTCCATCCAGCCGCCTCCATATTTAGCCTCCTTAGCCCACCTTTCTGAGACACACAGACGTATGCGCACGCACACACACACACACACACACACACAGAGAAAGAGCCATTACCGTTCTACAAGGACCTGGAAAAAAAAAACAGAACAGGAGCAGCAGCAGGAAAAGCATCAGACTGCAGAGGCCCCTCGGCGGGTCGGCGGCTAAACTTAGAGCAGAAATGGGCCAGAGAGGACGGATCTGTGTTTCTGTGTGTCTGACTGTAAAGTGGAGTCAACCTCTGTTCAGACACGGCGTGTGCTCATCCTGATTTCTCCTCTCAAAAGGTTCCCTTTTCCTGTATCCACGTCCCGGGAAGGTGTGACACGGCGGCCGCGTTGCAATCAAAATCACTTTGAGGCGAAATGAGTCAAATACTTTAATGAAGAGCGTCTTTCTATTAATTAAGGTTCAAAAAGTACTTCAAATAAGGTCAGTGTTAATTAGATGAAGGTCTGACAAACGTGTGAGCTAATTAAGCTTGTATGTGTTTGATTAAAGATAAGCGGGCGCCCATGATAAGGAATGTGATGATGAGGCAGCGAAAGTGGAGGGAGGAAGACATTCGCCGAGTGAGGGGAGGTTTAATTGAGGGAGAGATGATAAGTGTGTTTATATATGTGTGTGTGTGAGAGAGAAAGAGAGAGAGAGAGACTGAGGGACAGAAAAGAACGACGGGGGAGCAAAGAGGAGGGCTTGTCATCAATATGTAATTTTAGCGAGCGTTGGCGATGGCAGGCTTTATCAGAAATGAACGCGGCCGAGAACTTGTGTGTGTGTGTGTGTGTGTAGCTCTACATCAATCTCTGCAATCTGTGTGTGTGTGTGTGTGTGTGTGTGTGTGTGTGTGTGTAAATGCCTGTGGCTGTGTTGAGTTTATATCTCCTGCCTACTGTCTTTTAAATTCACAATATTCAAGTGAAGGCCAGCTGTTCTTCACCTCCCACTCCTGCTCTCTTTTCTCCATCCCTCCATCCTCTCTCTCTCTCTCCCTCCATCAGTTGGTGCAGCAGCAGCAGCAGCAGCAGCAGTCAATATCAACCCCCCCCGCCCCCCCTCCACCCTCACCCTCCTGCAAAAGTTCAAAGCGGCCTTTATAGGAAGGATAGAAATATGCATTGCCAAAAACCTCCCAGCAACAGACACCATCATCGCTCTTCTCTGGCTCACTCTGCCTTCTTTCTATCTCTGTCTTTGTCTCTCCTCCACTCAGGCGCTTTCTCTCTCTTTCGCCTCGTCTCTACTTCCTCACAAAGAATGAATACCTAGACCTGAATGTACATTAAAGAAATACCTTAACCTGCCCTGAATGTGAGGTTATTTCTGTAGAGATGTTTCACCAACAGAATGAAAACCTCTAACTTCTTCATCATCTCAGAGATCAGCTTCATCAACATGTTATCTTCACATACAGCATGAGAGAGAGGAGGGTTCGGACTTTCATGTCTTTATTTCTTTAAGTTCTTTTGTGAGTACGACTCAATTAGAACTAGAAGACCCCCGAACAAGAAGACCACCAGCTAGTGGACACCCCAGATGAGAAGACCTCCAATTGGAAGGCCCAACAAATTAGAAGACTCCCCAATTAAACAACCGCTGAATAAGAAGACCTCCCTATTAGAAGACCCCCCAAATAAAAGACCTACCAATTGGAAAACCCAAAACTAGAAGACCCCACTAAGTAGAAGACCCCCATTAGAAGACAGCCAAATTTGAAGACCCCAATTGGAAGACTACCCCAATTAGAAGACCCCCTTAATTAGAAGATACCCCCAATTACAAGACCCCTAATGCAAAGACCCCCCAATTAGAAGACCACCAATCATAAGCCCCCCAAATAGAGGACCCCTAATTAGAAGTTCCCCAATTAGAAGATCCCCTAAATATGGAAGCCCAATAACAAGACCCCAATGTGAAGACCCCCCGCAATTAGAAAATCCCCAATTAGAACACCCCCATTAGAAGATCCCAAATTAGAAGACCCCCTCAACTATAAGACGCCCCAATTTAAGGACCCCCTCCCAATTAGAAGATCACCCAATTGGAAGACCCCCAAAAAGAAGACCCCACTAAGTAGAAGACCCCCAAATAAGCCCCCTAAATATAAGACCCCTAATTAGAAGATCCCCTAAATAAAGAAGCCCAATAACAAGACCCCAATGTGAAGAGCCCCCTCAACTAGAAAGTCCCCAATTAAAACACCCCCATTAGAGGACCCCAAATTAGAAGACCCCCTCAACTATAAGATGCCTCAATTTGAGGACCCCCTCCCAACTAGAAGATCGCCCAATTGTAAGACCCCCAATAAGAAGAACCCACTTAGTAGAAGACCCCCAAATAAGAAGACCTCCTAATAGAAGACCCCCCTAATTACAAGACTCTTGATTGGAAGACCCCATTTGGAGGACAATCCCAATTAGAAGACCCCCCCCCCCCCCCCCCCCCACACACACACACAATTAAACGACCCCTGAATAAGATTACCCCACCTATTCGAAGACCCCCCCAAATAAAGGACCCACCAATTGGAAGACCCCCAATTAGAAGACCCGAAATATCCCCAATTTGAAGACTCCAATTAGAAGAACTTTTCATTTAGCAGACCCCAAACTAGAAGACCACCTAGTAAGAAGACCCCCCTATAAAACAGCACAATGCTCCAGTGTGTTGTTTTGTGTGTGTATTATTTATAGCCTCACAATATCAGTGTGTGATTGCAGAGTTGATTCGTCACCTGGTCTTGTACTGTGTGTGTTTGAGCGTGTCGTTCTATTTGAAGTTGTGTTTCTGTGTGTGCCTGTGTTTAAAGCATTCAAATATGTGTAAGTGTGTGCGTCTGTGTGTCTCTCTCTGTGTGTGTGTGTGTGTGTGTGTGTGTGTGTGTAAATTCCAGAGCAAGATTGGAAGTGGGTCTCTTTCTTTTGCACTCACTGATGTGCCCCTGTGTGTGTAATTGAAATACCTGAGTTATTGACTCTCTCTCCCCTCCAAGTCAAATAACTGCTCCGGGAGTGTGGAGTGCACTCGTTTGGAGGCTCTGGGGCAGAGCGGACCAAGGCCTGTCAGCCGTGGGCTACACACACACACACACACACACACACACACATTTGTAACCGAGTCCTGCTTATGCTACTGAATTTACACAAACAGGAACAAAGAGGCGAAGTTTAAAGTGACAGACACGTATGAATTTGTTCAGACAGATAAGGAAATGCTCCTTCAATGTTCTGGTCTCTATCGTCACCTATCAGCTGACATAGAGAACCTTTGAGGTATATTAGTCATGGTGCAGGATTGGTGCATTTAACGGTGCACTAATGGAAACTGTAACTGCATTAAAGGCTGAATTAGAGGTCGATTTGTCACCATATCGGCACTGATATCAGGACAGATACTGATACTGACGTCCATATCATTGAAAAAAAGCCTTGCTGTTGTCACTGGGCTAGCTTTGACTTTGCTGTTTGTTATCGTACACACTAATGTCACATGTTATAGTGATCTTGGGGAATTAGTGCATTAACTGGCTCACTCCTGGACTGGTCATTTCAGCACCAGTATCGGTACTGATATCAGTACAGACACTGATGCTAGTGTTGAAGTCATATTTTGGGACTTTTTTGCCTTTATTGGATGGACAGCTGAAGAGAGACAGGAAATGTGGGGAGTAGAGAGTAGGGGATGACATGCAGGAAATAGTCGACCTGCTGGGAGTCGAACAGGCGACCCCTGCGACGAGGACTAGCCTCTATATGTGGGACACTTAGACCACTAGGCCACCAGTGCCCCTGGTGTTGATTTTCTGATGGAAACACATTCATTGTTGACATCTGGCTAGCTTTGACCATCATTACACTCTTTGCTAGCTTAACATTGTTGTTGTTTGTTATGGTGGAATTACAATTTACCTAAAACTAGTAGATTTTTTTGGACATATTGGACTTGATATCAAACATTCAATGAAAAGCTGACATATACCTTTAAAAGTCGATTCTATGAGGCTTATTGGCTCAGTTTGGAGTTGGTGCATTAACTGTCTTACACATGGATACCTTGAACTGCATATCAGGGTGAATAAGAGGTCAATTCGACACAGATATCGGCACCGATATTGGTTCAGACACCGAAAATGACGTTGATGTTGTTAGAAAAAAAACCCTATTGTTTGTCACTGGACTGCTTTGACTACCACCGGTTTCAATATCACCTAACATAGTCAGACTTTTTAAACATTAGTACATTGTCATACTCATGGACTCCTGGAGTTGCATATTAGGCAGTGGCATAGAATTGTCTATGGACCGTATGGACGTGTCCCTACCAATCTCAAGCGATGGCTGAAATGTCCCCACCAATATTAAGGTTGAAGGGGGAAAAATGCACTTCATGCAACACATAAAGGGTTAAATCCTTTCCCACTTCGGCACCGCCTCCCAAATACGTCTTTGAGACCGGCCTGTTTTCTGGTTGGCTTAGCTCCCTGTAGGTCAGTGCTTCCCAAACTGTGGGGCGGCGTAAAGGTACGACACTTCAGGAGGGCAGAGCCACGCTCATCAAACAGAAGCAGAGCTCTGCAGGGATTTTCATCTGTTAGCACGGCTCTACCTGCTTCAAAGTGTTAACACTCGGTTTTCTAAAGTCCAACACGTGTAGGGTCGATGGCTGTAGCTGTGACTTGATGCACAATGAAGAAATGTAAATAATATAACTCCTGCAGGCCATCACCAGTCAAAGTTAAGCTACTTCAATGATTCACATTTCATTTCTGAAAAAATATTTCACAATAAAAGTCCCCTCATGTTACGTAGTCCAAAAAACTTTACTTTGAAATGGCTATAACAGGAAGCAGCATGTGGTCAGCTGCAGTAACGTGACACTTTGAATAAAGTACCTGTAGAAGTCTAAATTATATGAACAGGTGAGGAGGAGAAGAAATTCAGATAATACAGATCTAGTAAGAAGCTACAAAAAGAGGATTATGAAATAATCTTTCTGTGGTCTCAGGCTCTAACATGAGTTGAGTGTTGCATTGCAGTCTGATGAGGGCTCACAGTAAGTTAACATTTTTTCACATGAGCGGGGGGGGGGGCAATGTAAAAATCAAACCTATGCCCTTGATATTAAAGGTAGTTTCTGCACCAGTATCAGTACTAATATCAGTTAAGATACTGATGCTAATTATTGGCTTTATTGTGAAATTGGTGCATTAACTGTCAGACTCATAAATACCTGGAACTGCACATCAGGCTGAATTAGAGGTCGATTTGACACTGATATCGGCACCAATATCAGCCTCGACCAACATTTCACTCTCCTGTAGCTTCTGAGGTTGTTATGTTACTGGTATTGGTACTCTTACAGGTAGGGGTGCAACGGATCAAAAAACTCACGGTTCAGATCGGATCACGGTTTTGAGTCACGGATCGGATCATTTTTCGGATCAGCAAAAAAAACAAAAAAAACAAAACAAAAAGAAGACAAGACAAATATAACTTTGTCCTCCATTTATTTTGTAAAACCCTTGTAAACTTTTGCCCATTAAATAAAAACAAGATTCAACTCAAAATGTACTGCATGTGCAAAGCACCCTATCTGTGGGCCCAGTCCTGCCTCATCCAATGCATTTCATGGCATGGCAAGTGAAGGAGCAGAGGAACTTCAAAAGTTTAACTCCATTCTTCTTTCATTTGCTGATTTTCACCGTCCACTTTTCTTTGAGCAGCAAAGTGAACACACCTTTTTCGTGCATTCTAGGGTCCTACAGCTGGCAAAGTGCCAATATGTGATCTGCTCCATAAACCAAAGTGAAAGTTAAAAATTGCACTCGCAGCATTGGACTCTAAGTGACCCAGTAACAGCCTGTCTGCGTATCTGACATGGAGACAAGACCCCGTAAACACACGGTGACCCGACCAAAACACAGAGTGAAGGAATAACAGTTCGGGGGCCATAAATAGGCGGCCGGATGCGGTCTGCGGGCCGCGTATAGACAGCCTCTGGTCTAGTGGGTGCACAACGGAATTTCATAACGTGGCTCAATCACATTCAGCATTCACTGTATTTCACAGGGAAACCAAAATGCTCCCATACATGTGACTTACAAGATGCAGGAGGGTTTTCAAGTTCCTCTGCTCCTTCACTTACCATGACAACAGCTGCGCTTGACGAGTGAGTGTGGATTGAACATGCGGTCATCACGTGAACATGCGCAACTTTTTTCATCAACCGATCCGCGGACCACATCCGTGCCGAACCGTGGAGAGGCATCCGTACAGATCACGGATCAACGATGATCCGTTGCACCACTACTTACAGGTGCAGACACTGGTGCTGATACCAGTGGACAAACCCTAAACTTGACAGGTGGCTAGCTTTGAGTATGTATGCTAGGATGATGCTGCAGTTGTTGGTTATTGAGAAATTCAACATTTAGATTAAACATGTAGATTTTGGAAAGCTAATTGGTTTCATATAGATTAACTGGATTATTAATGGATACCTTAGAGTCCACATCCGGCTGTATCGACACTGGTATGGGTCCAAATACTGATGCTGGTGTCTCTCAGTGTTATCGGTGTTGACATCGGGATGGTTTCACATAGAATGATCATGTGCTGACATTAATCAGGCTCTATTGAAACGTCTCCCAAACACACACAGGAGGGCACACACAGGTTTCCAGTCTCTGTGCTCCTTCCTCTGCCAGCACTCTTCTTCTGTGGTGGAACAGCTCGAGCTTAGCCTCCCTCCTTCTGACTAAATGGCTGGCTGACTGAGTCTCACACACACACATACACACACATCCACACGCGCACACCCTCACACACACACACTCCTGGCTCCCTGCCCCCTTCACTGCCCACTAGCTCCACACAGGATCACAGGCGTCTGCCAGCCGGCCCTCTCCCTCTCCATTCATCCCATTGTCACCACATTGTCCTCTCCCTCTGTCCCCGTGGACGCCTCAAACCTCGGCCAATCCTCGCCGCTCCTCGGACATCTCTATCTTTCATTCCTGCTTGCTTAATTCCTTCCTCTCTCTCTCTCTCTCTTTGGTTTCCTTCTGCTTTGCTCTTTTTCTCTTATCTGCTTTCTCCCCTGCTCTTTTATCTCTCCCTGTATCTCTCCCATCTCTCCCCCCCCTCGCCTCCACCGGCCATTTATCCCTCTGTATTGTGCGCCGTTGTGTATTGTTGTTGTCGGCGTACAGTAGCCAGCGCTGACGTCAGCCGTGGATTCACACAGAAAGAGACAGCAGCGCTTTCAGAGGCTGGCTGGCCGGCTGACCGGCTCGTTGGCCTCTCGTCCCCCTCTGGGAATTTTAATACTCACTAATCGATCACCTTGTGCCAACAGAGGTGATAACGCGGCCAGACCCTAATTATTGTTGCTGTAAATGAAGAGAGGTGTTTTGGAGCACTTCATTTCAGTCAAGGCTCCTTAACAGAGGGATTCTTCCTGACTCCTTTCTCCAGCGTTTTGTCTTGCACGTATTTTTTCTCTCAAAGGCTAATGAAAATCTAGAGACCTTGGGCGCTCTGAATGAGAGCGCCGGACAGTACATTAAAACTGCTTTTAAAAAAGAGAGATAGAGAAAGGAAGGCAGAGGAAATTGGGGCGAAACAGGGTAGCTGCACGGAGGATAAAGGGGGGAGCGGGAGAGCGTGAATCTGGAAATTCAATTATAACCGCGCCCTGGCAGTAATTTCACTGGTATAAATGGGACGAGATAGGTGAAGGATGAGAGAGAGAGAGAGAGAGAGAGAGAGAGCTGAAGGAACAATGGATCCAAGCTCGCCAAGGAACACAAGTACAGATCCGACAGCGTGTGCATCATTACTTCATTGTATTGCACTCAGCATGGGATGCACATGATTTGTATGTTGCGCAGCGAGGGGTGATAATGACACGTTTTCAAGCTCGCAGAAGAAGAACGGTACGGAACATTACACTCATTATTCCAGAGAGCTTTCAGAAAGCGTTTCCTGCTTTGTGCCTCTCGACATGCCTCCTCTGTAGGCCACACAGAGGCGATTTCTCTCCGTCATGGCGCCCAGGACGGGAAACTTAAACACTGTCATAAGATTGTACCGCTTTGTTCACAAATAAATGAACTGAAGCTTTTTCATTTCACTGTTTCAAACTAATCAGACACCAAAAAACCACACATAGTGAAACATCAGAGAGGAACCGGGCTGCTTTTATTTCCTGTTGTGTTGTGTAATACTACTAAATGATAACGGTAGCTGCTTTCTGATGCCAAGTACTGCACTGTGCACCCTTAGATTTGACTATCCATTCACTGTCTTTAAGCTGCTGAAAAGAGTGAAGTTATATCAGACACTAAGATTCTAGTCTGAGGGGCCATCGCCACTCATACCTCTTTCCCACCAATGCAAACCAGGTTGTATTTGCCGTGTCGTGCTAGTTGAACTCTTGAAACAACACGGCACCTAGTTTGTTTTCCCGCCCGCTCCCACCCGAGGAAGAGGCATGTCATGACGTCAGATTCCCTATGGACCTCCGCCATTGTGTTGACAAAGTTGGCATCAGAAGCCCGCCCTGTCTTGATTTTGTTGGAACTCCAGAGGTTCTAACATTTATCCAGTCTGCAACGTGTGACTCTGAAGTGTGACACCATAAGGGCCTGTGTCCACTAACAGCATTTTTTTTGCACCAGTTGCACCCACAACATCAATTTCAGAGTGATCATCCTCAGCACATTCAAATTAAGATTCCAGTTTCCCTAGGACTGATCATTAGGTCTGTTTCAATATGTTCTATGCTTGGTTGGGTGTTAAGTGGTTGTGTCATTCACCCCATGTACAGAAGCTAGTGTGGTTAGTTTCTACTCCCTATGGACCTCCGCCATTGTGCTGACAAAGTTGGCATCAGAAGTCCCACCCTGTCTTAATTTTGCTGGAACTCCAGAGGTTCTAACATTTATCCAGTCTGCAACAGGTGACACTGAATAAGGGCCTGTGTCCACCAACAGCATTTTTTTTGCACCAGTTGCACCCACAACATCAATTTCAGAGTGATTCTCCTCAGCACATTCAATTTAAGATTCCAGTTTCCCTAGGACTGACCATTAGGTCTGTTTCAATATGTTCTATGCTTGTTTGGGTGTTAAGTGGTTGTGTCAATCACCCCATGTACAGAAGCTAGTGTGGTTAGTTTCTACTCCCTATGGATCTCTGCCATTGTGTTGACAAAGTTGGCATCAGAGTCCCACACTGTCTTGTTTTTGTTGGAGCTCCAGAGGTTCTAACATTTATCCAGTCTGCAACATGTGACTCTGAAGTGTGACACCATAAGGGCCTGTGTCCACTAACAGCATTTTTTTTTGCACCAGTTGCACCCACAACATCAATTTCAGAGTTATCATCCTCAGCACATTCAAATTAGGATTCCAGTTCCCCTTGGAACTGGACTGTTTCAATATGTTCTATGCTTGGTTGGGTGTTAAGTGGTTGTGTCATTCACCCCATGTACAGAAGCTAGTTTGGTTAGTTTCTCCTCCCTATGGACCGCCGCCATTGTGCCGACAAAGTTGGCATCAGAAGTCCCACCCTGTCTTAATTTTGTTGGAACTCCAGAGGTTCTAACATTTATCCAGTCTGCAACAGGTGACACTGAATAAGGGCTTGTGTCCACCAACAGCATTTTTTTTGCACCAGCTGCACCCACAACATCAATTTCAGAGTGATTCTCCTCAGCTCATTCAATTTAAGATTCCAGTTTCCCTTGGAGTGACCATTAGGTCTGTTTCAATATGTTCTATGCTTGTTTGGGTGTTAAGTGGTTGTGTCATTCACCCCATGTACAGAGGCTAGTGTGGTTAGTTTCTCCTCCCTATGGACCGACACCATTGTGTTGACAAAGTTGGCCTCAGGAGTCCCGCCTCTTCTTGATTTTGATTGGTAGGCGATAAAGGAGTGTCTTTGAGGAGTGTGTCTGTGTTTTAAAACTTGAACTATTTTCAACTTGATGTCACGTTCACACCAATCCTGAACAATTGCTTAATTTGCCCGTGCAAGCACGCCCATATGTCTTGTGTTCAGTCGCTTGATTCGTGCAAAATACCTCCCTCTGTGCGCGTGTCTGTCCTTCACATTAGTGTGAGTGATTCACTTGTATTTGTTGTGAATGAGGTTTTGTTTAGAAAGCATGCCAGTGGACACAGGCCCTGCAAGCATTGGAGATTCTGAGCATGATTTCAGAGGAACTGGTTGCTGTGTGAAGACATTGACTGGTATGATCCTGATCCTGTTAATGCAGGAACAAGGTAACTGAGCAACCTGTGTGGGTCCCCTGAGAGGAGCCGGTTAGCCTTTGAAGTCGAGGTGAAGCTCGGAGAGATTCCTCGGCAGCAGCAGGAGAGATTTACACACACCCCGACCCGGCCTGCCTGTCAGCTTCCTTTTCCTCCCTTCATCTGAACTGACTCTCTGCATGACGTTCCCAGAACACAAACACACCTCTGTACACAGAGTGCTGTGGAGCCGGGTCTCACCCGAGCTCGTGTCACAGGACTGCAGAGTCTGGTCTAGACCGGCGTTTTCTCACCTCCTCCTCTTCTTCTGTCCGGCTCGATATTCCATCTCAACTCTGCTGGCTGAGTCTCAGTCTGTGGGCTTCTTCCTGTGTCTGTCTCTGACTTCACTGCTGTTTGCTTTTCTGCACATTGTGTGTGTCTCACATTCATCCCCTCCAGAAGAAGAGACTTTATTATCTAATGATATATAAATATATACATCTGAAGTTATATCTTTGGGCTTTTTATGCCTTTGATTGATAGGACAGCTGAAGAGAGACAGGAACTGTGGGGAGTAGAGAGCGGGGGAAGACATGCAGGAAATGGGAGTCCAACAGGCGACCTCTGCAATGACTGTAGCCTCTGTATGTGGGGCGCTGAGACCACTAGGACACCAGCGCCCCACCTAATGATATTTAAAGTACAGTTTATTTAATGTGGTTGGTAAACTCCCTGACTTAAATCTACCAACCTCACAGTTTTATTGTGTCAAACTCATAGACTGTATGAAATATGGACGTAGTATCCGTGACGTCACCCCTCTGTTTCTGAAGAGCTGTTTTGAGGCCAATTGGCGGCGGCAGCCATATTGCTGCTGTGGAGCCAGTGTGACGTAAAGAGGCGGAGCTTGAGCCTCCTAGCCAACCTCCTCCTCTCCTCATCCATGTTGTCTCTCTGGTCCTCTGAAAACCTCTGACCTGTTGACTCCAGGCCTGGCTCCGCTCATCATGACTTTGGTTTGTTGTTGTAGTTAAGTGAAATACGATCTGGTGATAACACAGAGTCTTTTATTCTGAAAATTAACCGGATGTTTTCATTTTGTTTTGGTGAAACCTGACTTCCTGTCCCGCTCAGTCTGCTCTGTTGAGATTGATGCGTCGTGCTCCGGCATCCTCTTCCTCAAGTCTTGTGTATCTGATCCGGAGGGCTCAGACCTGCCGGATCAGAGACGCAGCCGGAACGCAACAGAGTGGATCCAGTGGAAGTTAACACATTGACTAGAATAGGAACCTATCAGATCCGGAGCTGAGACGGATCAGAGATGGATCTGGTTGAATTTGACCATCACTGTGACTTGTTGTAAATTAAGAAATCTGTACTAAAAAACTAAACCCCCCACCCCAGCACTTTGTGTTACAATGTCATTGTATGAAAAGCGCTTTATAAATAAAGTCTGATTGGTTGATTGTATTACAGCCTGACGTCCCTCTGGATCTTCACAGTTCATGGTCGCCCCAGCAGCAGTGAAGTGACTCAGATCTGTTCAGGTTTTGTAAAGCTAGAATCCAGCAGCTCCTCATTGTACTTGTATTTTATCCTCCTTCCATCACTCTGCATGATGTAAGAGGGAAATGGCCGCTGAGTGACTGCAGTGAATAAAACAAACAGACGAAAGTGATCGATGAAGATCAAGGACAGAAGCTCTGAGCCGCCGAAATCTGCTCCAGCCACCCTCGTGTACAAACTCATTAAAGGAGTCATAAAAGCAACTAATGAAAATCATGACCGGTATCATTACAAGCCCTCTGGTGTCCTCTCGCCTTCTCCTGCGCGAGCGGGAGAATAAAGGCGGCTAAATTAATGTCCTCACCAATAATGTTACAAAACCAGCGCCGTCCCTTTAAGTCGTATCTGTTCTCCTCTGTGTGTGTGAAGCCAGCTAAATTAAAGTTCAAGCCAATATAGTTACGTAAGCGCTAACACTCTCTGCTCCTCTGTGTGCTTCTGTCGTTTTCAGGATGACAACTCCATGTTCTTTCAGTTCGGCCCCTCCATCGAGCAGCAGGCGTCCGTCATGCTGAACATCATGGAGGAGTACGACTGGTACATCTTCTCCATTGTCACCACGTACTACCCCGGCTACCAGGACTTTGTCACCAAGGTAAACCCGCTCAGCTGAGACCACATGACAGAAATTGAGGAGGGGAAAGATCCCATTTAAAACTCTACAGCCCTGCAGCTGATAAATAAGTGAATGGGGATTCAGTTGTTACAGCAACCCAGACATAAGTACAATGAAGAGGAAGTTTCAATAAGTACAATAAAATAAAATAAAATGAGATAAAAAAAAAAAAGATAAGTAAAAATAAAGATAATGATCTCATCTTCAGGTCCTCCTCGACACGTACTTTAAGAATTTTGAAGCTCCTGTGTGGAGTTTCTAAGAGGTTATGAAACATACTCAAAATTAATACAATGTCTCATTATGAGCTACAAAAGCAAAAAAAAACATCATTATAAAAAGGTTAATGTTTTCCTTAGAGTTCATTTTGTATCCCACAAACAGCCACCAGGGTGGTAGGTGTTAAAGGTGACATATTCTGCTCTTCTTCATCAACATATATTGGTCTAAGAGGTCCCAAAAACATGTCTTTAAAGTTTATGCTCAAAAAAACACTTTGAAATCAGATATTGGTCTGCCTGAAAAACACTCTTCTTCAGCCCTGCTCAGAACAGGCTGTTTTCTCTCTGACCACGCCCCCTCAGGAAGTGGGTGTGGCCTCGGCTGTCCAGCACGTTGATCTAATGTTTACATGTTGGCTGAATATACACGGCTGCTCACAGACCCGCGTTACTTCAACCCTCTGAATCTGATCCAGAATCTGATCCTGATGGAGAGGCGCCTGCAGCAGGACCTTTCTGAACCATTGGTCACAGATTTAATGTTTCTTGTTGTTTTATTTGTCAGTATGTAGACGTGTGTCTTGGTACACAGCTACCAACATGTAGCTATGTGGCTATGCTAACTAGCGCTAGCACTTTTCCATGCAAACTAAAAATCATCCACTAGATCTTCAAATCTGCAGACGTGGGGAGTAAAACCAACCTCTGCCAGAAGGTGACATATCATGCAAAATCCACTTTTTAATGGTTCTCTACCTGAAATCTGTGTCCCTGTCTACAAACCCCCTGAAAAGTAAAAGACTCCATTCTGCCCCTGTTCTGATTTCTCCACCTTTCTGTAAATGTGTGCTGAAACCAGCCGTTTCAGTTTTCAGTGTTTGTCATACGTCACAACGCCATCCGGTCTGTAACAGGAAGTCAGAGCTCGGAGCTTGTTCAGCCCATAGACTGTATAAAATACAACTCAACCCCTCCTCCGTTTTTCATTCCCTGCACACATGTGTGCTAACAAGGAGCTTAGGAGGGAGGCATGCTAGTTGTAGGCTGTCTTAATAAACACAAAGGTCGCTTTGACTCCCCACGTCTGCAGATTTGAAGATCTAGTGGATGATTTTTCAGTTTTCATGGAAAAGTGCTAGCGCTAGTTAGCATAGCCACATAGCTACATGTTTGTAGCTGTGTACCAAGACACACGTCGACATGCTGACAAATAAAACAACAAGAAACACTAAATCTGTGACCAATGGTTCAGAAAGGTCCTGCTGCAGGCGCCTCTCCGTCAGGATCAGATTCTGGATCAGATTCAGAGGGTTGAAGTAACGCGGGTCTGTGAGTAGCCAACATGTAAACATTAGATCAACGTGCTGGAGAGCCGAGGAGGCCACACCCACTTCCTGAGGGGGCGTGGTCAGAGAGCTCATTCTCATTTAAAGGCACAGACACAGAAAACAGCCTGTTCTGAGCAGGGCTGAAAAAGAGGGGTTTACAGGCAGACCAGAATCTGATTTCAAAGTGTTTTCATGAGCATAAACTTTAAAGACATGTTTTGGACCTCTTAGACCAATATAAGCTGCCTGAAACAGACATTTTTTCAGCCATAAGTAAAGCATTCATTAGACTCATTTCAAGTGATGTCAAAATGAAATCAGATCTCTCATAGCAGTTTAAAATAAAGATTAGATACTGAGATTGTGGAATAAAACATCTTTAAATGGGGATGGGTGTTCTTAATCAGCTTTATATGCATATATTTTTTCTTGTTTGTACAGTTTTCTTTTTTCCTTCCTTTGCTTTTTATACAATCTTAATTTAGTATTAGTTTATGTATTATGAGTGCTCATAATATTCTTATTTTTAAGCCCATCTGTCGTACGGGGAACGGCGTGCCTTTAACACCTACGGGACAAAAGATTATTTATGTAGAGGCGACTTAACAGATTAAAAATAAGTGACATTTCTTCTATATTTATGCCATTAAATGACAACAGTGATGTGAGTGTGTTTGTGTGGAAGCAGACTCCCTCACCAGTCTCTCTCCTCCTCTGTTCGCTCCAGATCCGTAGCACCATCGAGAACAGCTTCGTGGGCTGGGAGCTGGAGGAGGTTCTGCTGCTCGACATGTCCGTGGACGACGGAGATTCCAAAATTCAAAACCAGCTGAAGAAGCTCCAGAGCCCCGTCATCCTCCTCTACTGCACAAAAGAAGAGGCCAACACCATCTTCGAGGTCTCTCACTCCGTCGGCATCACCGGCTACGGCTACACCTGGATCGCGCCCTCGCTGGTGGCCGGAGACACTATAGTAGTGCCTGCAGAGTTCCCCACAGGTAGGGAGCTGTGCTGCGACTGAAAGGGTACTTAAAGACGGGTCCCAGAGGCCCACTTGTAAGATTTCCACTGTGTCACGGGTCCAGGCAGGTTGGATTAAGCCAGTCATAATTGAAGTGTAGAAACTCCAGAACTGCATACACTAAACTACTTTAAAAGGATTAATTTAATCCGTTAAAATCTGCTGCTAGCTTGATGTGACGTTTTCAGATGGTTCAGTTTTGTGGTTCGTACCTCTCTTTGACCTTCTGTTCACGACGGCCAGCCGCTTCTCTCAGCTTTAAAGACACATTTAAATATTATTCTCAGTCCATTCATCCTTTAGAGCAGGGCTTCCCAAGCTTTTCAGCCCCCAAAATATAGATGCCAAAGTCTTGTGACCCCAACTGTCCCTTTAAGTGATTTAATGTGGCTTCATTTAGCTGGTCTGCAGAAAGTGACCCTACCTAACCTGCTGCTACTGATGCTTTAGATAATTCACTGTTCATTAACTCTAAACTTAGGAGACATCTGGAAACATAGAAAGGCAGAACACTCATTACATTTTATATTATCAGGGTTTTATTTCAAGTTTAGCTAATATTTCTGTCAGTTTATTTACTGTAAATTGGTAAAATGTAATATTTTGCTCATTCAACTTTTTTTATTGCACTTTTTTCTGTATTTATTTGTTCACTACAAGTTAACAAATTATATATAAGTAATACAAAATCAACAAAGAGAGGAAACAATTAATAAATACTCGGGATGCACTGAAAATGTGTCCAACGTAAGACTTTTATCCCCTAAACAACGCGGCTGAAAATCAAAACAATCACTTAATCAATAGTTGATTAATT
>NW_023260120.1:0-24844 GCF_009762535.1 Notolabrus celidotus
GTGTGTGTCAGTGTTGCGTAACCTCCTGAAGGCTGCTGTTTGTTTCCAGTATTTATAAACTGCTCTGCTTCACCAGCACTAACATTGTGAAATCACACACACACACACACACTCTCTCACACACACACACACACACAGAGGGAGAGAGAGAGTCATCTCACTGCTGCTCGTTCATCTCTCCGGCTGTAGTGTGTGACGATGACTGTCGACCTCGTTGAACTTCCTCATAAAACTCAAACATTGCGTCATCAATCAAACGACCGCAGGTCGGCTGTGTTCGTTAAATCTCTGCAGTTTGTTTTTCAGACTGTGTCGACACGTGTCCCTCCAGTTTGACTCAAACTAACTTCTCTTTCATCTGTTTCCTCTCTCTTTAAACTGCTGGGATGTTTTGTTTTTCCATCAGTTATGAGCTGGAAGTTGTTACTCACTCATTTTACCGTCTCTAAATAAAGTCACAGCCTCGATCTCTTTGTCTTTCAGAGATGTAGCGTGTCTGTTGGTGAGATCGTTGGACCATCATGCACCTCTTCCTGCTGCTGATCCTTCAAGCCACAGCAGCCTTTGGACAGGTCGACCCTGGTATGACATATAAACAAGTACACATACACACACAGACACACACATAAATGCTGAAATAAATGCACATGCTGAAAATGAGGACATTTATACGGTCCCCACTTCTTTGAAATGTGATGATGGTCCCCACAAAGGCAGAAATACAAGAACACATGCACACACGATTAAATCACATCATTACTTGAGTCCTTGTGAGGACCTGCAATGACATAAAACATTCAATTATTTACCAAGTCTGAACTAAAAACTAAACAGATGTTGACAATGAGGACATTTAAATGGTCCCCACTTTTCCAAAATATGATGATGGTCCCCACTAAGTCAGAAATATAGGTACACTTACACACACACTTAAAATACAGCATAACTTGAGTCCTCGTGATGACCTGCAGTGACATAAAACATTCAATCATTCCAATTAAGTCTGATTTCATAAACAGATGTTGGCTATGAGGACATGTATCCGGTCCCTACTTCTGTCATAATGTGATGATTGTCCCCACAAAGGCAGAAATACAAGAACACTTACACACACACTTAAAACACAGCCTTATTTAAGTCCTTGTGATGACTGCAATGACATCAAACACTCAATAATGTAAGTTAAGTCTGAACTCATAAACAGACACTGACAATGAGGACATTTATACGGTCCCCACTTCTTTGAAATGTGATAAAAGTCCCCACAAAGTTAGAAATACAAGAACACTTACACACACGCACTTAACACACATCATTTCTTGAGTCCTTGTGAGGACCTGCAATGACACAAAACATTCTGTCATATAAATCAAGTCTGAACTCAAACAGATGTTGACAATGAGGACATTTATACGGTCCCCACTTCTGTGATAATGTGATGATGGTCCCCACAATTACAGAAAAACAAGAACACTTACACACACACACATGAGCATACAGTAGAAAGATGTGTTTTAAATAGTTAATGTGATTGTTTAATGTTTGTGTTTCCTCAGCACACTGTCGCTATGCCTTGGGCATGGAGGATGGTCGCATCAAAGATGAAGACATCACAGCATCCAGCCAATGGTATGAGACCACAGGACCACAGTACGCCAGGTGAGTGTCGGGGGTTCTAACTTATACCTTGAATTAAAGGGAAAATGTCACACACATTGTTATTGTTTGTTAACAGACTTAATGAAATATAACCAACTTGGATAAAAACATTTATAAAGATGCTAACAAATGCTTTCCATGACAAACACATGATAACTGTACATCTTTAAGAGAAGAGAAGAGAAGAGATAGGTACTTTATTGATCCCCAGGGGGGAAATTCAATTTTTCCACTCATGCTATTTTTGGACATGCTACACATACATTTTTTTTTTGGTATATACATACAAATGCACACACATGCAGTGAACATGCTTAGGGAGAGATGTCAGAGTGAGTATACTGCCGTCAACTAGCGCCCCCAGAGCAGCTGTGCAGTACGCTGAGTGTAATGTTATTCAGTACCCTGAGTGTAATGTTATTCAGTACCCTGAGTGTAATGTTATTCAGAACACTGAGTGTAATGTTATTCAGAACACTGAGTGTAATGTTAGTCAGAGCGCTGCTGCAGCTCTGACTCTGTGTTTGCATGATGAACTGTTTATTCGCTGTAATTTCTCTGACAGGAACAGGAAATGAACTGTGGTCTGTAGCTCTGAGGGCGCAGCTTTTAAAGCGTTATTAACTGTCCCAGGATCTGCAGACACACTCTATATGTAACGTGCGGATATTAACTGTGTGTGTGTTTGCAGGCTGAACCGTGAGGAGGGAGATGGCGCCTGGTGTCCTGAGGGTCAGCTGGAACCTTCGGACAGTCAGTACCTGCAGGTTTGTGTCTGATCCTGAGAGTCAGTTTTTGCCAGTTATATAAGTCAGATTGAAAATGCCGACTCAACTTAACTTTCAGTCGATGCAGCAAGAGGCAAAAAGTGACTTCACAAAGTAGTGCCTTTGTGACTTCTCACTGTGTCACCTGATCTGACAGAGACCTGTTGATGTGTTTAAAGGTGGACCTGGGCAGACTGACCTTCCTGACCGTGGTCGGGACTCAGGGACGATACGCCAGGAACTCTGGGAACGAGTTCGCCCGAGCTTACCGCGTCAACTACAGCAGGGACGGCCAGCTGTGGAAGTCCTGGAAGAACCGGCTGGGAAACACGGTGAGTGAGCGCAGGTTTATCAGACGGGTACATCGACCTTCAGGGGGACGGGAAACTGGAGGAGGAATGAAACAGGAAGTGAGAACGAAGAGGAGAAAATCTGGAGAGGAAACGTGATGGAGTGATATAGAGCAGAGCGATAGAGGAAAGAATGGGAGCTGCTTCTGGTCATTCATAGTCATATCAGAGGAAATGACATTTACACACCAGCTTCCTGTTTGGCCTTCGAGGTCCCCGGTCGCTACAGTGACACCATGACGACAGAGTAAACACAACATTTGGGGGGATTGGCGTTTCAATGCCAACCTGCTGCACTGAGAAGGAGACTGGACCGCTGTTCATATAATCATTTATCTGAAGACTCTCTCCAAACAGAGCAGGTCTAGACCGTCCCCTATTCTCTATTATTAACAAAGACCTATCATCAAGACCGGATCAGATCCAGTCCCATCTTCCAGACAGGACTCAGTCTGATCTCATCTTAATCCACCATGAGCAGAGCACTTTGCAGCATTTAGCAAGTTACAGTGGCAAGGACAAACTTCCTTTAACAGGCAGAAACCTCCAGCAGGACCAGACTCATGTTAGACACACATCTGCTGAGACCGTGTTGGAGAGAGGGATAGAGGGAGATGAAGAGAGAGAGAGAGATGATAGTGGGGAGACGGATAGTAGTAGTTGTAGCAGCTGGAGTCTGACACGTCCACAGCAGCAGAGATCCAGAGGAACCTACGAGACAAGGGAGCTCAGGGACTCCAGAAAGGTCTAAGAAAAGAGAGAAGAGAGGGAGACCAGAAGAAAGAAAAAGAGGAGAAGAAATGGTGAAGGAATGACAGAAGGAAAGGACGGGATGAGAAGTAAAGAAAGCAAGAAAGGAAAGAAAGAAGGACAGAAGGACAGAAAGTAAGGAAAAGGAATGAAAGAAAGAAAGAAAGAAAGAAAGAAAGAAAGAAAGAAAGGATGAATAACAGACCCCAAAAAGGAATCTACAGCAGAGATCCAGAGGAACCTACGAGACAAGGGAGCTCAGGGACTCCAGAAAGGTCTATGGTTAGTAACTTTAATGGGACAGGAAGAGTTAAAGTGAGAGACAGGCAGAGAGAGGAGAGAGAGGGAAAGACAGGATCCCAGTGTGTCAGTCTAAGCCTATAGCAGCATCACTAAGACCTGGTCCAAGCCTGATCCAGCTCTAACTATAAGCTTTATCAAAAAGGAAAGTTTGAAGCCTACTCTTAAAAGTAGAGAGGGTGTCTGCCTCCCGGACCCTGACTGGTAGATGATTCCAAAGGAGTGGGGTCTGATCACTGAAGGCTCTACCTCCCATACTACTTTTAGAGACTTTAGGTACGATGAGCAAGCCTGCATGTTGGGAGCGTAGTGTTCTAGAGGGGTAATAGGACACTATGAGCTCTTTAAGATACGAGGGTGTCTGATTTTTAAGGGCTTTGTAGGTTAAAAGAAGGATTTTAAATCCTAGTCTAGATTTTATGGGGAGTCAGTGTAGAGAAGCTAACACGGGAGAGATGTGCTCTCTCTTCCTGGTTCTAGTCAATACTCGAGCTGAAGATGTTTGGACCAGCTGAAGAGTCTTTAGAGACTTATTGGGGCAGCCTGATAAAAGGGAATTACAGTAATCTAACTTGGAGGTAACAAATGCATGGACTAGTTTTTCTGCGTCGCTCTGAGACAGGATGTGTCTAATGTTTGTATTTCCATCCATAAAGCCAGCTCCAGCAGCAGGGTCCTCCCCGTCCCTCCTGTCACTCAGTGAGGTGTAAACTCCTCTAGACTTCATCCTGATCAACTTGTGGGAGACTGTAATGCCGGTTGTTTGCGCCTTGTGGATTCACTTGCCCACATTAAGCTTTAGATGACTGTTAACCCTCCTCCCTCCACTAGTTAGGAAGTTTGAGCACCATCTTTCCTGGACAGAAGTTTGAGAGTAGCTTAGTTTCCTCTTGTTCTGTTGAATCAGAGATGTTCTGTCCTGTTGCTTTTCATTGACAGCAGCACAGAGAAAACTTCAGGACCTGAATGCTATTTCCATCACTAAATGTAATGTGCTTTTGTGATAAAGTAAAAAAATCTGGCCCTGTTAGGATCACATGTTGACAGGAAACAGAATATCTTCTTTTCTCTTGTATTTCAAAGAGAATAAAACATCCCATAATCAGAGGAAAGTGGTTATCTTTATTTGTCCTATGATGTCTTTATCTGCTCATGATACCACCCAAAAGCAGGAACTGTCCACTCTGAAGCCTAACTTCATGATTATTGATGTTCTTGTTGTTGTTGTGTTGATATTTGTCTCCAGGTGATGGAGGGAAACAAAAACGCCTACGCCTCCGTCATCAACGACCTCCACCCCCCGGTCATCACCCGATACGTCCGGCTGATCCCGGTCACCAAACTGTCGACCACCGTGTGCATGCGAGTGGAGCTGTACGGCTGTCCGTGGGAGGGTACGACACACACACACACACACACACGCACACACACAAACACACTCTCAGCTTGTCCATGTGTTGCCGACATCAGAGGTTGTTGATAAAGTGAATCAGGACTTTAAAGTTCTCCTCTCAGAAGTGTTTACTCCTCTTTAGAGACGAGTAAACTCCTCAGAAACCTCGTCTGTCAGAGACGCCAACATCAAAGTGAACACAGATCTTAAATCTCTGCACAAAGTTTTATTCCAAACGTTTGTTTACCTGCAGAAAAAAGTCACATCCAGCACACACAGCAGAAATATATCTCAGATTCATTCCATGAAAGAGCAGATTCACACACTCTGGATGGAAGCTGATTTATAACCAGAGACCCAGAGCTGTGAAACAGAAGCTTCTGTACTTGCAGCTCCTCTTCAGCTGTTTGGTAATGAGTGTTCAGACCTGATTCAGAATCAAACCTCTCTGCAGACGGTCTGATCTCATACGACACTCCGGAGGGTCAGCTCATGATGCCGCCCGGTTACCCCATCGCCAGCCTCAACGACTCCACGTACGACGGATCCCACGAGAGAAGGCGAGTAGACACGCCCTCATCACATCATGCATCAGTTCACAGTCCCCCTCTTCTCTGTGACTGACGGCTCTCTCGTCCAATAGGAAGCTCTTCGGTGGGATGGGTCAGCTGACGGACGGCGTGATCGGTCTGGACGACTTCGTGCTGACGCGTCAGTACCACGTGTGGCCGGGGTACGACTACCTGGGCTGGAGGAACGACTCGCTGGGGACGCAGGGGTTCGTGGAGATGGAGTTTGAGTTCGACCGGCCGAGGAACTTCACCTCCATGAAGGTTTGAGATTCTGCTTTCTTCACTTCGAAAAGACGTCCAAGTGTAAATCAACATCCATGAGCTGATGCTTAAAAAAGAAGACAAGGCAGCTTTGTTTGCATTGGAAAAATTCAGACAAGAAAAGAGCACAATTAAAATGACAAATATAATAAAACATAGAAAAGAAAAGGAAAATTAGAAATATATTAAAAGTGAATTTAGAGCTGCCAGGAAAGCAATAACCAGTAAATGGCTTAAACCTGTCCAACCATCTATCAGTGACTGGTATGATATCATTTATGACATTTTTAAAATGGATTACTGGATGTTCTGGATTACCTTTTCTTTGAAGCTTGGAGTATGGAGTAAGTGGATGTCTTATATTTCTGCAAAAAGACCTTCTTTTGTTTAAGGTATTCAAACTTACTTCTGTGTATCAAAGTATTTGTATTTATTATTTTTTCTTGTGAAACAGACCCCCCACGTTCTGTCATTGTCCTTTTCTTTTTTGTTTGTTTGTTTTTGTTTTTGTTTTTATTGAGTTCTGTCTTGTAACATTAAAAAACAAGGTGGAACAAAAGTCATTTGTACAATGGTGAATTAATGTGATTCCAAATAAAAAACATTTAAAAAAAAAAGGGAATTATAGAATTAGCATTTAAAGTGAGTTAAAATGAGTTAAGATAGGAAGGCAGTGTTAAATAAAAAGGTCTTAGTCTTTGATTTAAAAGAGGTGAGAGTTGGAGCAGACCTGCAGCTTTCAGGGAGTGTGTTCCAGATATGTGGAGCATAATGACTAAACGCTGCTTCACCATGTTTCCTTCTGACTCTAGGGACTGAAAGCAGACCAGTACCTGATGACCTCAGAGGTCCAGGTGGTTCATAAAGTAGCAGCAGATCAGGTCTTTATAAACCATCAGCAGGATTTTAAAGTCTATTCTCTGACAGACAGGAAGCCAGTGTAGAGATCTAAGAACTGGAGTGATGTGGTCTACTTTGTTGGTCCTTGTTAGGACTCAAGCAGCAGCATTCTGTATGAGCTGCAGCCGTCTGATGGACTTTTTAGGGAGTCCTGTAAAGACCCCGTTACAGTAGTCTAGTCTGCTAAAGATAAATGCATGGAGGAGTTTTTCTGCATCCTGCTGAGACATGAGTCCTTTAATCCTTGATATATTCTTAAGGTGATAGTAGGCTGACTTTATAATTGTCTTAATGCATCACTGTTTCCTTTATATGAATGATTATGACCTGATGAGGGAGTAAAGGTGTTAAAAAGTGGCACTGCCAGACTGATATGTGTATATCAACTCTCTGAATCACTCCTTAAAGCATGCTGGGATACCTGTTCCAACCCTCTGCAGAATAACTGAATCAGTTTTACTCTCCAGGTTCACAGTAACAACATGTTCTCCCGCGGCGTGAAGATCTTCTCCTCCGTGTCCTGTTGGTTCAAGCCCCCCCTCATCCTCGGCTGGGAGGCGGAGCCAGTGGCGTTCAAGACGGTGCTGGACGACAGAAACCCCAGCGCCCGCTACGTCACCGTGCCCCTGAACGGACGCACCGCCAAATACCTCCGCTGCCGCTTCTACTTCGCCGACGTCTGGATGATGTTCAGCGAGATCTCCTTTCAGTCGGGTAACACACACACACTCTCTCCCACACACACACACACACACACACACACACACACACACACACACACACACACACGTGCTAACTGTCTTTCATTCGTCCCTCAGAGGACACCGTAATCCCGACCCAGACGACCCTCCTTGTGACTTCCTCTCCACCCAGTAAGGGTAGCACCGTGCCAACCACATCGCAGATAGGTATGACCTTTGACCTCAAAGTGATCCCTCCAACTGGACCCCCTTCAGTTCTGCTCTGTGAACAGGTTTTCCCTTCTCCCCACAGCAGCTAATTCCTCCGCCAGCGTCCCGCCAGATGACGGGAAAACACCCATCCTGATTGGCTGCTTGGTGACCATCATCCTGCTGCTGGTCATCATCATCTTCCTCATCCTGTGGTGTCAGTATGTCTGTAAGGTGCTGGAGAAGGTGAGGACGTTGATAGTTATCTTGTCTACCTGGATAACAGTGGGATCTTTATGAAATCATCCGCTGAGATGAAGAGTGAAAGATTTTAAAGAAATGTTCTCCTCCCTCTCTCAGGCTCCACGTCGGATCCTTGACGAGGAGGTGACAGTCCGGCTCTCGTCCTGCAGTGACACCATCATCCTCCAGACCCCCCCTGTGCCCCCCCGCTCTGGTCACTCATCTACAGGTAGGCTTGATGTTTACACCTCTGTAGGGGGACTACGCCGTCGATTTGATGCAGAAGTATAAATCAGCCTTTAGAGTTAGTCAAAGAAGCTTTACGCTTCCTGAAATGTTATCAGACACCTAGAAGAACAACGTGAGTCCACCAGGGACAGAAAACAGACATTACATTTCCAGCTGCAGCAATAACCTAAACTTTTGTACCCAGAGTTCATCTTGTCCCAAAAATATGTCAAACTAAATTTTAAAAATCAGGACAATTAAAAAACAAACCATAATGGGTGCTGGTTCAGCTCAGCGGTTAAATTGCCATGCCTAGAAACAGAGACAACAGTCCTGTGAGTCTGATCTTAAAGGTGACATATCATGCAAAATGGACATTTTAATGGTTCTCTACCTGAAATATGTGTCCCTGTCTACAAACCCCCCGAGAATGAAAAGACTCCATTCTGCCCCTGTTCTGATTTCTCCATCTTTCTGTAAATGTGTGTGAAACGAGCCGTTTCAGACTTCAGTGTTTTTGTTACGTAACAACAATATCCGGTCTGTAACAGGAAGTCAGAGCTCGGAGCTTGTTCAGCCCATAGACTGTATAAAATACAACTCAACCCCTCCTCCGTTTTTCATTCCCTGCACACATGTGTGCTAACAAGGAGCTTAGGAGGGAGGCATGCTAGTTGTAGGCTGTCTTAATAAACACAAAGGTCGCTTTGACTCCCCACGTCTGCAGATTTGAAGATCTAGTGGATGATTTTTATTCATCATGGATAAGTGCTAGCGCTAGTTAGCATAGCTACATAGCTACATGTCCTAGCTGTAGCTGTGTACCAAGACACACGTCGACATACTGACAAATAAAACAACAAGAAACACTAAATCTGTGACCAATCCTTCAGAAAAGGTCCTGCTGCCTTTCTGGCAGAGGTCGGTTTTACTCCCCACGTCTGCAGATTTGAAGATCTAGTGGAGGATTTTTATTGATCATGGATAAGTGCTAGCGCTAGTTAGCATAGCTACATAGCTACATGTTGGTAGCTGTGTACCAAGACACACGTCTACATACTGATAAATAAAACAACAAGAAACACTAAATCTGTGACCAATGGTTCAGAAAGGTCCTGCTGCAGGCGCCTCTCCATCAGGATCAGATTCAGAGGGTTGAAGTAACGCGGGTCTCTGAGCAGCCGTGTATATTCAGCCAACATGTAAACATTAGATCAACGTGCTGGAGAGCCGAGGCCACACCCACTTCCTGAGGGGGCGTGGTCAGAGAGAAAACAGACTGTTCTGATGAGGAATGAAGAAGAGGGGTTTTTCAGGCAGACCAAAATCTGATTTCAAAGTGTTTTTTTGAGCATAAACTTTAAAGACATGTTTTGGGGACCTCTTAGACCAATATATGTTGATGAAAAAAGCGTGATATGTCACCTTTAACCTTGCCCTTCATGTGATCAGTAGTTCATTCACACATATCATCACAAATATACATCCATATATACTCAGTAAGCATTTTCACAAAGGTTGGATGTGTGGAAAGTGGTGACCCCAAGGAAGCTATTTAAAGGTTTTAATAGGGGGTCCAATTTCCCATGAATAAAGTGTCAACAGACAAGATACAACAACAACAAACACACAACAGACAGTCCCAATGCTGTGGTTACATCCATCAATCAGTGGGTGCATTGATATGATCAGTAAATTAATCACACATTGAAGTGAAGTGTAGATCCAAGATGGCGCCACAAGATCCAAGATGGCGCCACGGACGGTCGCCCTGGTACTGCGCTCTCTCGTACTTGTTGCGTTTTTCTCTTTTTTTGTATCTTTATGCTCCGCTTCTCAGGTTTCTTTTACCAGAGAAGAACTTGTTAACATTGGACAGTCCTCTGCCGAACTTTTTACACCGGTTTTCATTGAACCTTTAAGTTACACAGAGATTCTTGCTGGTGGAGCCGCAGCTCTCTATGGTCTTTGCCGGAGACGCCGGCGCCGGGGCAAGCGAGCAGGCGTGCTCGTCAGACTGAGACAGCGGGGGTTACGCAGTGCGCTCCCGTCCATTCACCTGGCGAATGTCCGCTCCCTGGCAAACAAGATGGATGAACTGCTGCTCCTCAACTCAAGAAACACGGACTTTTGCAGATCCGCCGCCCTGTGTTTCACTGAAACCTGGCTCAGTGAACACATCCCAGACAGCTCGCTGCACTTACCGGACTTTCAGCTCCACAGAGCGGACCGCGTAAAGGAACTCTCTGGGAAGGCGAGAGGAGGCGGAATCTGTTTCTACATAAACGAAGGTTGGTGTACAGATACCACAGTGTTGAAGAAGTCATGCAGTCCAAATCTGGAGACTCTTTTCATAAACTGCAAACCCTTCTATTCGCCGCGGGAGTTCTCCTCCTTTATTCTGGTCGGCGTCTACATCCCACCTCAGGCCTGCGTAACGGAGGCGTTACAGCACCTGGCTGACCAGATTACAGATGTGGAGAAAAAACATCCTGACTCTCTGCTCATCATTCTCGGGGATTTTAACAGAGCAAATTTAACCCACGAACTACCTAAATACAGACAACATATTAAGTGTCCCACCAGGGAGTCTAACACTCTGGACCACTGCTACACAGTAATAAAGGACTCATATCGCTCTGTCCCCCGTGCAGCTTTAGGACTATCTGATCACTGTCTGATTCATCTCACCCCGACCTACAGGCAGAAGTTAAAAACGGCTAAGCCTGTAGTTAGGACTGTGAAGAAGTGGACGGAGGAGTCAAAGCAGGAGTTACAAGCCTGCTTTGATTGCACTGATTGGAGTGTTTTTGAAGCTGCATCAGGAAACCTCAATGAACTCACTGACACTGTGACTTCATACATCAGCTTCTGTGAGGACATGTGTGTGCAGACCAGGACCTTCTGCACATACAACAACAATAAGCCCTGGTTCACACCTCAACTGAGGAAGCTGCGTCAGGCCAAAGAAGAGGCCTACAGGAGTGGGGACCGGGACCTGTTCAAGCAGGCCAGAAACAAACTGACGAGGGGGATCAAGGTAGCTAAGAGGAGCTACACTGAGAAGTTAAAACAGAGCTTCTCTGCCAACGACCCCTCAGAAGTCTGGAGAGGCCTGCGTGAAGTTACAAGCTACAGGAGACCCTCCCCCCTCCCTGAAGGTAACAAAAGACTAGCTGACGACCTGAACAGCTTCTACTGCAGGTTTTCACACCCCACACCCGAACACTCTGATTTACCTGGCCCCCCCACAAGCCCCTCCCCACCCCCCTCTGACCCCCCACCTGCGCTGACGATCTGTGAAGATGAGGTAATCCAGCTCTTCCAGAGACAAAAGACCAAGAAGGCTCCAGGACCAGACGGCGTGTCCCCCTCCTGCCTGAGAGTCTGTGCTGAGCAGCTGGCCCCCATCTTCACAAAGATCTTCAACACATCGCTGGAGCTGTGTGAAGTGCCCTCATGCTTCAAAAGCTCCACCATCATCCCAGTCCCAAAGAAACCCACCATCACAGGACTCAATGACTACAGGCCCGTCGCCCTGACGTCTGTGGTCATGAAGTCCTTCGAGAGACTAGTGTTGAGCCACCTGAAAGACATCACAGGCCCCCTGCTGGACCCCCTGCAGTTTGCCTATCGGGCAAACAGGTCGGTGGAGGATGCAGTCAATATGGGTCTGAACTACATCCTGCATCACCTGGACTCCCCCAGGACCTACGCTAGGATCCTGTTTGTGGACTTCAGCTCTGCGTTCAATACCATCATACCAGACATCCTGCACCAGAAACTCACCCAGCTCACAGTGCCGGCCTCCATCTGTCAGTGGATCACCAACTTCCTGACGGACAGAAGACAGCAGGTGAGGCTGGGGAGCATCAAATCCAGCACCCGGACCATCAGCACTGGCGCCCCACAGGGATGTGTTCTCTCCCCACTGCTCTTCTCCCTCTACACCAATGACTGCACCTCAGGAGACCCCTCGGTGAAACTCCTGAAGTTTGCAGACGACACCACCGTCATCGGTCTCATCCAGGACGGAGACGAGTCTGCTTACAGACAGGAGGTGGAACAGCTGGCCCTCTGGTGTAGTCAGAACCATCTGGAGCTGAACCCGCTCAAGACGGTAGAGATGACAGTGGACTTCAGGAGAAGCCCCCCCCCACTCCCCCCCCTCACCATCCTGAACAGCACTGTGTCTACTGTGGACTCTTTCAGGTTCCTGGGATCCACTATTTCCCGGGACCTGAGGTGGACCTCCCACATAGACACAATCAGAAAAAAGGCCCAGCAGAGGATGTACTTCCTGCGTCAGCTCAGGAAGTTCAACCTGCCCCAGGAGCTGCTGATCATGTTCTACACCTCCATCATCCAGTCTGTTCTGTGTACCTCCATCACTGTCTGGTTTGGCTCTGCAACCAAACTAGACAAACACAGACTGCAGCGGACTATAAGGACTGCAGAGAAAATCATCGGTGTCGACCTGCCCCCCATCCAGGACTTGTACCGGTCCCGGGCCAGGAAACGGGCAGGGAGCATTACCGCTGACCCCTCACACCCTGGACACAAATTCTTCAAACTCCTCCCCTCCGGCAGGCGCTACAGATCACTGTGCGCCAAAACAACCCGCCATAAGAACAGTTTCTTCCCCCAGGCTGTCACTCTGATGAACACTAAACCATAACAGTGTCATACCTGTCAGATAAATACTCTCTGTAAATATACATGTAGATATACAATGCAACAATTCTCAGCAGAATTCCATATTTCTATTTTTTGTATTATTTAACTTCTATTTTATAATGTAAAACTACCTCTGCAACTCACCACTGCACTTTATCATATTATTTTAGCCTGTACATATTAGTCAAGCTATTTGTTGTTTCTTTGTATTTATAGCTAAGGTTATTGTTATTATATTTTTATTTTATTTTTATTGTAGTTCTTATTCTTATTCCTATTCTTATGCCTTGTACAAAGAGAGCACAGTTTACCAAAGTCAAATTCCTTGTGTGTTCAAGCATACTTGGCGAATAAAGCTGATTCTGATCATTTCTATAACCCTTTGCCTGGTCTCAATCTAAGTTCACTTTCTCAAAAAATGTTCTAAGTGTTGAGTCTTCCTGGAAGTAATAAATGTTAAGTTCAAATCACTCCAGGAGTCCAGCTGAAGTTCAATCCAAGAAAAAACTTTATTCATCCATGCTTCTGAACAAAGTGAGCTGATCCTCAGCTGCAGACCAACACAAGAACAAAGGCTTTACAGGGGTTTTTCGAGGAAAGAGTAGTGAGAATGTGTGGCACAAAAGGTCTCAAAGACATGCCTTATCTTCATTTTACAACATTTTGATCGGACATCATGACCATAACTCTTCCTCTGGTGTGAGCAACAAAGAGTCAGGCACATCATCCCACTCACTGGGAGATATAGGTGCCGAATGTTGGTGAGTCTGAGTCGAAAACAACCGTGACCGAGGCATGAACCCTGATTGAAAACAGCTGTGACTGGGTCATTGGACCCATCTCTCTGCATCTTGGTAGGGAGAGGGGCTGCCCTTACAAAAACTGCTGACAGGGACTTCCCAATGTACCTTTGGAGACGTGAGTAGGCACAAGTGCTCTCCCAGCCTCAAACTGTAGCTGTGCGCAGGTGCATAGGGAGATTTTACATCCCTTTGGCTTGCAACGGGCGTGTGGTCTCCCCAATGCTTACACAAGCCTGCAGGTGTAATATGATACTCACACTGCTGTGTGTGAGAGGAGAGGGAGAGGAGAATAAGAGGAGAGGTTTAAATGAGAATATAGAAAAACACACTACACCAGGAGTTGGAGTTTTAGCTTTGTCTTGAAGATGGAGATGGAATGTGACATTTCCATATCTGCAGCCCTTTGCTTACAACGCTAAAGCTGCTGAATGTCATCCCCCACTCTCACCTCCCAAACATCCCCCATCTCTTCTTTAAACTGAAGAAGAAGAGAAGTAGAAAAAGAAGCTTTGTAACTAAACAAAGGATGTTACAGACAAACATGTCTGAACTGTGATTCTAAACACAGATGGGTCCAGCAGGCTTCTCTGGATCTGATTGGTTGAATTCATTCACACGCTCTGTTCCCTCAGGCCCCGCCAACACGGACCCTCACTACGAGAGAGTCTTCCTGTTGGACCCCCAGTACCAGAACCCAGCGGTGCTGAGGAACAAGCTGCCGGAGCTGTCGCAGAGTGCAGAGGCCTCAGGTAAGACTGTGTTTATTCAGAGCTTTATGAGGACCAGGTCTACAGATACTAGAGTCCCCCTTTAGGTCTCCATGTTTCTATCGCTGGTTCGTCCTCATGTTGTTTTAAAGAATCATTAATCCGAGTGAAGAAGAGTCTTTAAAATCCTCCTCCATAACGTGTTCCAACATGAGCTGAGGCCTCCAGTTAAACAAGCTGCTGCAGTCTGCCCCCTGCTGGCAGACCTTCACCTCCCTCCTCCTCCTCCTCTTTGTTTTTAACAGCTTTGAATGCTCCTCTGCTTTTAACCCCTTCCACTCCTCCAGGAAAAGTTGCACTAACCTGATCTTTCTTCTTCTTTGGTATTCTTCTCGACGATGCTGTAAAGACCGACGTGCATGCTCATTCACTCTGCAGTTTTTCTCTCTTTTACCTCCCAGCCCTCTCTGTCTCTGTCTCTGTCCACCTCCTCCTCCTCCTCCTCTTCCTCCTCCAGCTCTCCTCCTCCTCGGTAATCCTCTCTATGACCTCCTCCTGCTGACTTCCTGTCACATGACGTCTGGCTGGCTGCGTGGTAAGAGCTGAAAGGTGTGACTTCAGACATTTAAACATCTTTAAGTTAAAGCAGACGAGATTCAGAAAGGGAAGCAAATGTTGTTTTTGCTTTTTCATCCTTTTGCATTTCTTAGTTTACGTCTCTCTGTCTTCTGTTCAGTCTGTTTTTCTTGTTTTAAATATGTTTTGAATGGAAATGTGTTAACTTTGACAAATTGTGTTCAGAAATTGGATGATTTTGAGCCCTAAAGATACAAATTAAAAAGACATTTAAATCAAATATTATCTGCAGTAACTTCTCTGGAAGACAACACACCAGATGTCACCTTAATCCCATGAGTATTTGTCCATCTAATTGACACGCATGGCCCAAAATTTGGGGGTGGAGCCTCCAAGCAATCATGTTATGCCAATGATGTCCAGATCTACCTGCCTTTAACCTCAAGATCCAATGACGCTGTTATAAATTTGCTTGCTGCAAACTTTCTGCTCTTAAAGTTGACATATCATGCAAAATTGACTTTTTAATGGTTCTTTACCTGAAATATGTGTCCCTGGCATGTCTACAAACCCCCCGAGAATGAAAAAAATCCATTCTGCCCCTGTTCTGATTTCTCCACCTTTCTGTAAATGGGTGTGAAACCAGCCGTTTCAGACTTCCGTGTTTTTGTTACGTAACAACAATATCCGGTCTGTCACGGAGTCAGAGCTCGGAGCTTGTTCAGCCCATAGACTGTATAAAATAATACTGAATCCCTCCCCCGTTTTTCATTCCCTGCACACATGTGTGCTAACAAGGAGCTTAGGAGGGAGGCATGCTAGTTGTAGGCTGTCTTAATAAACACAGAGGTCGGTTTTACTCCCCACGTCTGCAGATTTGAAGATCTAGTGGAGGATTTTTATTTGTCATGGATAAGTGCTAGCGCTAATTAGCATAGCCACATAGCTATATGTTCATAGCTGTAGCTGTAGCTGTGTACCAAGACACACGTCGACATGCTGACAAATAAAACAACAAGACACACTAAATCTGTGACCAATGGTTCAGAAAGGTCCTGCTACAGGCGCCTCTCCGTCAGGATCAGATTCAGAGGGTTGAAGTAACGTGATCTCTGAGCAGCCGTGTATATTCAGCCAACATGTAAACATTAGATCAACGTGCTGGAGAGCCGAGGCACATCCACTTCCGGAGGGGGCGTGGTCAGAGGGAAAACAGAGTGTTCTGATGAGGAATGAAGAAGAGGACTTTTCAGGCAGACCAAAATCTGATTTCAAAGTGTTTTTTTGAGCATAAACTTTAAAGACATGTTTTGGGGACCTCTTAGACCAATATATGTTGATGAAAAAAGCGTGATATGTCCCCTTTAAATGATAATAAGACAGAAGTCATAATGTTTGGATGTGGTCCAGCAGTCTTTCCAGCTGGTTTTCTGTCCCCCCCCCTTACACTAAACATCCAGTCATCAGTCAGGAATCTTGGCGTAATATTTGATGATAGGCTGAAATTTGATCGACAGGTTAGCTCAGTTGTTAAAAACAGTTTTTATCACCTGAGGATTTTATCAGAAGTAAAGAGGAACCTGCCACAGAGAGATCTTGAGACGGTAATCCATGCTTTTATTAACAGTCGACTGGATTACTGTAATTCACTGTATTTTGGCCTGGACCACTCCCTCTTGCACCGCCTGCAGCTGGTACAAAATGCTGCTGCCCGTCTCCTCACTGGCAAACACAAGCGTGAGCACATATCCCCTGTCCTAGCTTCGCTGCTCTGGCTCCCGGCTGCTTTTAGAATAGATTTTCAAATGTTATTGTTTGTTTTTAAAGCTCTTAATGGCCGAGCCCCCCAGTACCTGACCGAGCTTCTCCAATATCATGTCCCTGCCAGGACACTGAGATCATCTGGTCAGTTGCTATTGGTCACTCCCAAAACAAGGCTTAAAACCAGAGGTGAGCTTTTAATCAAGGTTGAGTGGACATCTGGCATAATCTTAATTCAATTTTAATTTATTTTATTCTATCTTATTATATTATATATTTGCACTGTGTTAACTTATTAGGGCCCGAGCACAGGTGGTGGCGAAGGCCCTATTGTAACCCTAAGGATTGTTCTTTCTTCCGCCACTTTCGCAAAGAAAGTCGAAAAAATGTGCTCACTAGCGCCCCCTATAGTTTTCGAAAAACCCTCCCCATAGGGGTTATTTTGAGCTACATGCTTGAAAACCTATACGCATATTCATGGCATCAGGACGCACAAAAAAGCCTCTTGCACCCATATCCCAAACTCAACAGGAAGAGCGCCACCTAGCTTTGAACATGAAAAATGGCGTCCAAATAAGGGTGCATACTTTCGCTATCTTCTCCGAGGGCTTTTCTCTGATTCAGTCCAAACCAAGGGCAACCTATAGGAGACACCTTGACGATTAAAAACTGTTCAAAGAATTCCGTTCAGACTAAAATTGTGGGCGTGGCAGGCGTTGAGGCGGGGCATCAAACGCAGCTTTGAATGTGAAGAATGACGCCCAAATAAGGGCGCATACTTTTGAGAGCTCCTCCTAGGGCTTTTCTCCGATTCAGTCCAAACAAGGCACATTCTATAGCCGACATATTGACGATTGTAAAACCATTAAAGGCATTCCGTTCAGACTAAAATTGTGGGCGTGGCAGACTCTAAAGTTTGAGGTTTTCATGGCAATCTGCCAAAAACTTGGAACATACGCACAATCTAAGCCAGTATATGCTCCTCAGATCTTGCTTTCACATCATGTGATGGCAAATATCAGGCGGTGGTTTACATGTGGCGGTGGCTCATGTAGGCGACTGTTGCAGGTGTGCGAGGGCCCGTTCGACGCTTGCGGCTTTAATTTTAGTATTGTATTGTATGCTATGTTTGTCATTTGTGCTGTTTTTGATCTGTACAGCACTTTGGTCAACCCTGGCTGTTTTAAACATGCTCTATAAATAAAGTTTGAGTTGAGTTGAACAAGCACTGCATTGACGCTCCACCCCCAAATTTCATCAAACTTCCTCCAGAATCAGAAAACTTTCCCTCTTTACCAAAGACAAACTGTCAGAAACAAATGAACGACCCTCCTCCGCTCTCTCTGACAGCTTGTGGAGGAGGCTACGCCGAGCCCGACATCACCCAGTGCACGCCACACCAGTGTTTCCACAGCAACGCGCCGCACTACGCCGAGACGGACATCGTGAGGCTGCAGGGCGTCACGGGAAGCAACATGTACGCCGTCCCCGCGCTCACCGTGGACTCGCTCACCAGGAAGGACATCTCTGCCGCAGAGTTCCCACGGCAACAGCTGATCTTCAGGGAGAAGCTGGGGGAGGGGCAGTTTGGAGAGGTGAGCGAGGGCGGGGGGAATAACTGCACTCAGTTCAGACGGTGATTGAAATGTTTCCTTCAGATACATTTCATCTTTACCTGCCTGTGTCTTCAAGGTTCACCTTTGTGAAGCTGAGGGACTCCCAGAGTTCCTCGGGGAGGGGTCGCCTCTCCCGGACAGAGACGAACAGTCAGTTCTAGTGGCTGTTAAACAGTTAAGAGCCGACGCTACGAGCCAAGCCAGGTATGCAACGTGCACTCAACCCTCAAATATCTTTCTTACTGCCAAGTAAAGATCCTGATTTTGCATTTTGACAACACTGAAACGTCTTCTTCTTCCTCGCCGTCCTTCAGAAATGACTTCCTGAAGGAGATAAAGATCATGTCTCGTCTGAACGACCCCAACATCATCCGCCTGCTGTGCGTGTGTGTGTCGTCCGACCCTCTGTGCATGGTGACCGAGTACATGGAGAACGGAGACCTCAACATGTTCCTGTCACAGCGGGAGATCGAGAGCACGCTCACACACGCCAACAACATCCCTTCAGTCAGGTAACGGCAACAACACACACACTGCTGACATGCTAACCTCATGTGAGTCTAGTTTGTGACTAGCTTGTTTCTCCTCCTGCAGTCTGTCCGACCTCCTCCACATGTCGGTGCAGATCTCCTCAGGGATGAAGTATCTGGCGTCCCTGAACTTTGTGCACCGCGACCTGGCCACCAGGAACTGCCTGCTGGACCGCCGTCTCACCATCAAGATCGCAGACTTTGGGATGAGCAGGAATCTGTACAGCAGCGACTACTACCGCATCCAGGGCCGGGCGGTGCTGCCTATACGATGGATGGCCTGGGAGAGCATCCTGCTGGTGAGGGCTGGGAGGAGAACTGGACTCCATCATGAATCAGTTCTGTCAGAGTTTCAGGGATTTATATGAAGCACAGGTCTAACAGAGTCTTTCTTAGAGTGCAGACTGACAGGGGAATGAACACACAGCAACACAACAGATAAAGACTGCAGAATTTGAATGTCTAACCTTCGTCTTCCCCCGCTCCTCCAGGGTAAATTCACCACTGCCAGTGACGTGTGGGCGTTCGGTGTCACCCTGTGGGAGATCTTCACACTGTGTAAGGAGCAGCCCTACAGCCTGCTGTCTGACGAACAGGTCATAGAGAACACTGGCGAGTTCTTCAGGAACCAGGGCAGACAGGTAACACCGCTCAAACACACCCACACGAAATGTGCTTACTGTGAAACCTCTAATAAAGGCCTGCCCCAAATAAAGGCAGGGTCCTTAGGTCTGAAAAAATCAGTCAGAAGCCTGTATGCTGTCACTGTTTTTATGGCACAATAATGGATTTTTATTCTGCGAAACAAAGAAAAGAGGGGGACCTGGACAGGCCCCAATATGACAGGTGGAGACCCTAAACAGAGCCAGATTACTTTGATAGCATCCGAGGAAGGTCCTTTTTTGTGACCCATCATCTCACACAACGTTTCTCTTATTTTAAAGTCACCCTGATCCAGTTCATGCACTTACTATCAGACATTTAAATCAATCAATCAGTCAAGTTTTATTTCTGGAGCACCTTCCATACAAACAAATACAGTTCAAAGAGCGTACAGCGATAGGGGAAAAAAACCCAAAACGATTATATCATGGCTAAACATTAAGCAGAAATTGATATAGAAGTAGGGAGTAAGTAGAGACAAATGCACACTAATTGCAATGATAGGATAAGATAAGATATTACTTTATTGATCCCCCAGGGGGGGGAATTCAGTTGTTACAGCAACCCAGACAGAAGTACAATCAAGAAGAAGTTTCAATAAGTAAAAATAAAAATAGATAAATAAAGCTAGAATACAATTTAGATATATACAATGTTACAAATTAAATTTAAATTAAATAGCAGTAATTACAGGCAGTATTAAAAATGTTTCAGTAGTGACAGGATGACATGGTGTGATTATGGTTGGTAATGACAAATTAAGCTATACATGAAAATAAATATTGGTATGTAATATGACCGTGAGTTGTAGTAAACAATAATAATATAACATAATATAATATAATATAATATAACATAATATAATATGGCAAAGATAATTATATAATACAATGTAATATGCATCAATATCACGTTCACACAAACATACATAAATACAAACATTTATCCAGAAATATAAATTTAAAATATATAAATTAAAATTATAATTAACAAAGAAGTTGATTATTATACTGTATAGATAAACAAAAAAGGGAAATAGTTAAGAAATTAGTAAATAAAAGATAAAACATGACTGGATAAGACAATAAAAAATGTAAGATTAAAGTTTAAGATAAATAAAATAAATAAAAGCAATACAATAGAAATAAAATTTGTTATAAGATAATAAGAATTGAAGAGTTAGACATAAACAAAGCAATAGAATATTAAAGTAAATAAAAAATGAGATAAAAATTATGAATTAAAATAATTTATTAACGAAAAGGATTCAAACATCCATGAGTTATAGTTTAGTAGATGCTTTTTCCTGTTTAAAATTCATTCACAAATTGTGTTCAAAAATGTATTTGCTCATTGAGTTGTTTCCCTTAACACACATGGCAGAAAATTTGGGGGCGGAGTTTCTAAAAAAGCCTTGCATTGAGGCCCCGCCCCCAAACATCAACAAACTTTCTCCAGAATCAGGAAACCTTTCCTCTTTACCAATTAAAGCTGGGGTTGGTAATCTCGGAAAACTAGCATGAATTTGAATGTAGCATTTCCTCATGACTCCGTCTAACCCCTCCCCCCATTCCCATTGGAGCTCCTCCGAAATGACGCCCCCGCTCACATCCACGAGCGCCGCTGACTTGCGACCATATGATGGTGACTGATTCAAAACCGGTCGTCACCAAAACATTCTCATAGTGAAAGTTAAAAACACAAACAAACATGGCTGCTGTTAGCACTCACGACTGTCATGCTAGCATTATCCAGTTGTCATGGTGACACGATATCAGGAGAAAAGTTATAACACATATATAACACTGTAACAGCTCTACTGTTTGTTAAACATGCTCAGATGTTCTTAATTCCTACAGTGTTGACAGTCAGTGAAGGCATCAGGAGAGGTGTAGAGTGTGTGAGTGGGAGAGAGGAGAGACAAGAGGAGAAGTTCTTCATTCATTCAAACATTGATTGTTGCTTTGTTGGTTGGCGTGGTAACGGCCGACAGTGACCGGTTAGTAAAGATCAACGTGTTCACCAATCGGCTCGTCATCCCTACAGCGTCCGGACTAGGGATGTACACTTTAAGTATTTTCCGTGATCGATTTTTGGAAATGTTAACGATCAATTGTCGATTAATTGATAAAAAAACATTATTATTCTTACGTCAAAAACAAGGCCAAAAAGGTTGTTTTCCCCCTAAATTGTATTTTCTACAGCAACAAAATGCATACCTGACGGGATTGAATACGGGTACATGTTTGACACGCAGAATAACAACGATCAGGGTCATTAAAATATTCTCAGCAGACATAATCTTATAAAGTGAAGGCTCATAATACTAACAGGAAAGTCCTTCAGACTCAGAGTATCCAGTTTCTGTCTACTCGTTCTTATTGAGAAGAATAAACATGTGTATTCGGTCAGGTGTCAGCCGGGAGCGCAACCAAGTCATAATCAGTCCTGCTGGAGAAAAGCTCAGACGGCTCTGATGTTGCTGCTCTGCAAACATAGCATACCTGAATTTCCCACCTGTCTGTTGCCTTCATATCCAAAGGTGGGAAATGTCCTGTTTAAAGTTGTCAACCTTTGTATCCGTGTAGTTAGTGGCAGCAGTTTTGTATTGATCCTCTTTTAAAAAGCGCACGTAGAGACCTGACGCACAGCCGCAGCCGCCAGCTGAGCGTCTCTGCTGTGCGCAACACCTTTAACAGCTGATTCACATTGAAACATGCTTTAAACTTACAACACCTTTAACAGCTGATTCACATTGAAACATGCTTTAAACTTACAACACCTTTAACAGCTGAATCACATTGAAACATGCTTTAAACTTACAACACCTTTAACAGCTGATTCACATGCTTTAAACTTACAACACCTTTAACAGCTGATTCACTGAAACATGCTTTAAACTTACAACACCTTTAACAGCTGATTCACATTGAAACATGCTTTAAACTTACAACACCTTTAACAGCTGATTCACATTGAAACATGCTTTAAACTTACAACACCTTTAACAGCTGATTCACTGAAACATGCTTTAAACTTACAACATCTTTAACAGCTGATTCACATTGAAACATGCTTTAAACTTACAACATCTTTAACAGCTGATTCACTGAAACATGCTTTAAACTTACAACACCTTTAACAGCTGATTCACTGAAACATGCTTTAAACTTACAACACCTTTAACAGCTGATTCACATTGAAACATGCTTTAAACTTACAACATCTTTAACAGCTGATTCACTGAAACATGCTTTAAACTTACAACACCTTTAACAGCTGATTCACTGAAACATGCTTTAAAGTTAAAACACCTTTAACAGCTGATTCACTGAAACATGCTTTAAACTTACAACATCTTTAACAGCTGATTCACATTGAAACATGCTTTAAACTTACAACACCTTTAACAGCTGAATCACATTGAAACATGCTTTAAACTTACAACACCTTTAACAGCTGATTCACTGAAACATGCTTTAAACTTACAACACCTTTAACAGCTGATTCACATTGAAACATGCTTTAAACTTACAACACCTTTAACAGCTGATTCACATTGAAACATGCTTTAAACTTACAACACCTTTAACAGCTGAATCACATTGAAACATGCTTTAAACTTACAACACCTTTAACAGCTGATTCACATTGAAACATGCTTTAAACTTACAACACCTTTAACAGCTGATTCACATGAAACATGCTTTAAACTTACAACACCTTTAACAGCTGATTCACATTGAAACATGCTTTAAACTTACAACACCTCCCTGATAGATGAGTGTAATATGAGACCACATGATGTTTGTTCCACGTGACGGAAAGTTGATAACAAAAATGTGTGTTTTGAGTAATTTCTTAACAATCAATTAATCGTTTAATCGATTAGTTGTGGTCATCCCTAGTCCGGACGGACGCTACAGTACATCTACATTTCTGTAGGACTTACTAAATTTCATTAAGTCTTTTGCTTGTTGGTGAGAGCTTTTTAGACTCTGATCCGGACTACAGTCCTGAGCAAAGCCCCTCATGGGGTCAGAGGGGACAGGCCTGAGGTGGAGTGAGAGGGGCAGTCAGTAGAGTCAGGGGAGGCAGAGGCAGGAGACGGGGAAATGTACGCTCTGCAGGAGGCGGGCAGAACGGCTGGACGGGATTTGATTGGTTTAAAATTTTGGACCCCAAATACGGTGATTGGTTGGTGTTTTCCCAGGTTTACTCCGGCTGTAGATAGCAGCTTTTCTTCCTTCTTTTTAAGAACACATTATGTATTGATTACCATCAGGACATAAAGATCATTTTAACCAGGAGAACAAAAAGTGGATCTAAATCTGAACACCAACCCCAGCTTTAATGACTGTAAAGAGTGATCTGTGAAACTCTCCTCTCCCTCTCCATCAGATCTTTCTCTACGCGCCTCCACTCTGCCCTCCTTCACTCTTCGAGCTGATGATGCGCTGTTGGAGTCGCGACATCCCCGACCGACCCTCCTTCGAGGGACTTTACCAAGCCCTGAGGCCCCACGTCAACCAGTGAGCTGAGACCACCAGGGCGCACCACTCAGGCTCTGGTTTGGCGGCGGGGTTTTTGTCCGTCTCTGGACTCCTGTGAGACAAAAGACTGACACGAGAGGACAGAGGACTGGACTTGTGTTAAAGGGACAGTGGTCGGATGAGACATGAAATAACTGTGGGACGACGATGGATGGTTTGAAATGTGGTAACAACAGCGCTCTGATCTGGAGACAGACGGAGAGACGGACGCTCATCTGAAAGGAGAACGTTTTTGCTTCATGAGATTTTAAAATCCAAACCTTTTCAATAGTGAACAAAGATTTTAAAGCTTTTTAGGTTTTCTATCAACGCTGATTTCATCTTTTTAAAGCCCTGTAGACGAACACACCTCGGTGGACCTTTCTTTACTTCTTTCTCCTGTGGCTCCCAAAGACGCCGACAACTGGACAGACTCTTCATTCTCGTAGTGTCTCCTCCCCCCCCCTGTGGTTTTTATTATTATTGTAAAGCACTGTCTGTGTCTCTCAGTTATTCATGTTCATATATTAACCCACACTGGAGCTAGGGCTAGGGTCAAATTGTAGAGTAGTTCTATTTTTAGATTTTTAATTCTATTTTATTTCTTGTTTTTACAGTATTTCATGTTTGTTGTTTCCGTCATGTGGTCGTGAATGTTGTTCAGAC
>NW_023260120.1:25344-55312 GCF_009762535.1 Notolabrus celidotus
AGGTTCACACAGTCAGAGCCAGGTTCACACAGTCAGACCAGGTTCACACAGTCAGTCCAGGTCCACACAGTCAGTCCAGGTTCACACAGTCAGTCCAGGTCCACATAGTCAGACCAGGTTCACACAGTCAGTCCAGGTTCACACAGTCAGTCCAGGTTCACACAGTATATATGACCAATGAGGACTTTGAGTTGGACTCGGACTCACATAATACGGGCTCGACTCAGACTTGACTCATATTTTTCTCTGGTGACTCAGACTCGACTCGGACTTGAACACTGAGGACTTGGGACTCGACTTGGTCTTGAGGTTTGGGGACTCGACTACATCACCTGTGCTCCTTTACATCCAGGTAGTAGATGGCAGCAGATGTTCACCAAAGCTAAAGTGCAGAGAGTAAAGAGCAGGCAGGGATGGAGATATTTTGACTTCACTTTTGAGGAGCTGTCACGTCACTGCAGAGCCAGCAGGTGCAGATATTCCCTGGATAATGCTCACACACAAAACACGCTAATATAAAATCTAATGTTTGAAGTTACACTCATGCTCTGTCTTTATTATTGAGCAGATCTGATTTGATATGTTTGATCCACCACCTAAAAACACCACAAACTGCAGCGTCACGACTCCACCAAGATCAAGAGCAAAGACATCAAGAACACGAGACCTTACCAGGTGGTTAGGAGAGCAACGACTCCAACAGCAAGAAGAACGGATACAGCACATCACAGAGATCACAGACATCACAGAAAGGAACACAGTCAGGAGAGAAGTTTCTCTTTCAGGACTGCAGTAAAGATTTTCCTGTCCCTGAAACTCATAAATAATCACGGTGAGAAGGAGCCAGTTATTATTTCTCTTTGGTCCTGAGATGAGTCATTGATTTGTGATTTTCTAAAAATGCAACTCCAGAAAAAAAAGGACTGCACACAAACAACACGTCTTTTTAACTGTGACCGGAGGAACCAGACTCCTGAAGACCATATGAGTCCATGTGAAGATGAAACCAGCTGCAGGAAGGCTGTGAAATAACAAATACAGTCCATACAATGAGACCCTGAGATTCAGGAGCCTCCCTCCCTGCTGTGAACATTAAACACGGACAAATAGGACAGGAAGGACAGGAAGGACGGTCTAATGTCAGAGAGCTGCAACATCAACTCCTGGACACAATTCCAGCTCCTCACACCACCAACAACCAATCAGAGCGGAGTCACACATGAAGCAGAGCGCCTGCAGAGCGTACAGACAGCAGGTGGTGTGTGTGTGTGTGTGTGTGTGTGTGTGTGTGTGTCAGACAGGTAATGGAGACATCATATGGCTGTGCACGGCTGAGCACATGGAGCACTTAGGATCTCACAGCAGAGTCAATCTGAGCAGAGACTTACAGAACACCCAGATGAAACCTCTCTGCGTCAAACCTCCTTTTTGACTCTCTTTCTATTTGTAGTTTGTCAAAGCATGAAATCCACAGGAAGTATTTTCAACATAAAGATTGAAAGTTGCTTTCATTGGTGTGTTATTAAGCCTGCATATTCCAACGATGTGCCAGAGAACAAGAGCAGCTGCAACAAGGTGACGAGAGAGTAAAAATGGCGTCACCATGGCTGTTTTTCACAGTTTCAGAAGAGAACATGATTGTTGTTTGCAAGTTTAACACAAGAAATCTTTACATTAAAGTCTCTAAAAGTAGTATGGGAGGTAGAGCCTTCAGTTATCAGGCCCCTCTCCTTTGGAATCATCTACCAGTCAGGGTCCGGGAGGCAGACACCCTCTCTACTTTTAAGAGTAGGCTTCAAACTTTCCTTTTTGATAAAGCTTATAGTTAGAGCTGGATCAGGCTTGGACCAGGTCTTAGTTATGCTGCTATAGGCTTAGACTGACACACTGGGATCCTGTCTTTCCCTCTCTCTCCTCTCTCTGCCTGTCTCTCACTTTAACTCTTCCTGTCCCATTAAAGTTACTAACCATAGACCTTTCTGGAGTCCCTGAGCTCCCTTGTCTCGTAGGTTCCTCTGGATCTCTGCTGTAGATTCCTTTTTTGGGGTCTGTTATTCATCCTTTCTTTCTTTCTTTCTTTCTTTCTTTCTTTTTCTGTCATTCCTTTGTTTTGTTTTTTTTCCTTTATTTTATTCCTTCTTTCTTTCTTCTTTTCTTCTTTCCTTTCATTCTATCCTTCTTACTGTCTGTCCTTCTTTCTTTTCTTTCTTTACTTCTTTCTCTTTTTACTTTCTTTCTTTTTCCTTCTTTCTTTCCTTTGTTTCTTTTCTTTCTTGCTTTCTTTACTTCTTTATTTTACTCCTTCTTTTTCTCATTTTTCCTTTCATTCTATCCTTCTAACTTTCTGTCCTTTATTTAATTATTTCTCTTTCTTTCTCTCTTTCATTACTTCTTTCTTTCTTTCTTTCTTTTTCTCCTGTATTTTATTCCTTCTTTCTTTCTTCTTTTCTTCTTTCCTTTTTCCTTTCATTCTATCCTTCTTACTTTCTGTCCTTCTTTCTTTTCTTTCTTTACTTCATTCTCTTTTTTATTCCTTTTTACTTTCTTTCTTTTTTCCTTCTTTCTTTCCTTTGTTTCTTTTCTTTCTTGCTTTCTTTACTTTATTTTATTCCTTCTTTCTCTCATTTTTCCTTTCATTCTATCCTTCTTACTTTCTGTCCTTTCTTTTCTTTCTTTACTTCTTTCTTTCTCTCTTTCATTCATTCATTCCTTTTTTCTTTCTTTCTTTTTCCTTCTTTCTTTCCTTTCATTCTATCCTTCTTACTTTCTGTCCTTTATTTAATTATTTCTCTTTCTCTCTGTCATTACTTTGTTTTTTTCCTTTCATTGTATCCTTCTTTGTTTTTTTCTTTCTTTCTTGACTTTCTCTTTTTTCCTGTTTCATTCCTTCTTTCTTTCTTTCTTTTATTCCTTTTTTATTCTTTCTCTCTTTCTTTCTCTCTTTCTGTCATTCTTTCACCGTTCCGGTCTTGATGTTGGGTCTTTGATAATAGTAGACCACAGAGTCCGGTCTAGACCTGCTCTGTTTGGAGAGAGTCTGAGGAGAACGTTTGTTGTGATTTGGTGCTTTATAAATAAAGGTTGATTGATTCAGTCTGATCTGCTCTCTGTGAGTTTGTAATGCATCACAAGAAAAGACAAAAGCCTTAAAACACTGCAACTTGGTTTCAGCTTCATTAAAAAGACGAAGCTTGTTAAATCCTGGAGGGGCCGAGTAGGGGGTAAAGTGTCCGCATGTCGTCTTCAGTCCTAAACTCAAAGATGTTCAGTTTAAAATAAGATTCATAAAAGAAACAAATCACCAAACTCAAACTGGAGCATGACGCTTTGTCCCCTTTGGCGTACACGCAGGATTCCCGTCCTTTTTTAGAGCAGCTGCTCATATTTTTAGATCGTGGATGGAATAACATTTCCTTCCCAGACTCGCCCGGAGTCCCGGCTGAACTCTGAGTCCAGTCCCAGTGTGAGGAGCTAATTATAATATCCAGCAGCGTAGTATTGGGCATCGGTCCAGGCAGCCGTCATGGGCTCGGGCCAATTCTCTCCATCCATTCACCTCATCACGCCGCCGAGGCTCTGCAGCCCGCTGAACTCCTGCACACCTGCTGCTTCCACACCTGAGGGGACGACTGAAGCTGTAAACCTGAATCCAGACTGACCCACGTGGACGGGCACGAGGACGCGCTCTGTGTGCTGTGAAATGTGATGATTTAACTTCTCTCATCACAGCAGCGGCCGGCTGAGAGAGGAAAGGTGTTCAATCATTTTTAAGGTTAAGCGTCAGGAGACAGAGCAGAGACAGAAGCTTCCTCAGGCTTTGTGTTTTGTTAGTCTAGAGGAACAACCTTCAGAGGTGTTCCATGTTTTACACGGGTCTGTTTGGGGTTGAGAAAGTTCTCCTGCAGCTGAAGGTAACTCTGACAAAACTCTGTGAGGATAAAGTCTAACTGCAGGGTACTTTGAATATTTATTTACTGACTCAATGACATTTTGGAGACATAAACTTCTCCTATTGTGAAACTTAGAAAAAGAAAAGAGACTCTGTAGAACTCAACAGCGCCTGAAGCTAAGTGAACTTTAGCAAAACTTTGCTCCAAATCATAACAAGAAACGTATATGTACTGTAAATCTAGCAGCCCTGAGAATGTAGAAGATATCAAGGCTCTGCATTGTTCCTGCAGCACACCTGACAGGAGAACAGAGCTCCTATAGGGCGGTTTGAATGAGCTCCTGTGGTGATGTCACAACAGGCATGCATGCAAAACCCCTCCCCCTCCTCAAGCGATTCCACTTCCTCCTACGTTATTGTGGTTTTGCTTCAGCGTTGCAGAGTCAGGATGTCAAACCAGGCGTGTCAAACATACAGCCCGTGGGCCAAAACCGGCCTGCTAGAGGTTTCAATCCGGCCCCCAGCTAAGTGCTGTACGTACGGAAGATAAGAGTGAGCACAGTCCCTTCCTGGAGCTCCTACGTGGAAGCAAAGTGAGGAGCTGCTGCAGACGGGTCACAGTCACTGAAACAAATCCTACATGTGAATGTCTTGCAGAGCTCTGTTGAACCAAACCATCTGGTGCACAAACATCGCTCAAACATAGCAGATGATTGGTAGAGGAAAGAAAGGTCGCAGCAGAGCAGTTATTTGCACTCGCACAAATGCTCCAAGAGACATTTTTACAACGACCAAAAGAGTTGCAATTTGGAGCCCTGCCGTCACATGAAACCGTCAATTCTTTTGTATTTGTTGCTGAAGCTGCACTTCTTCCTGCCTGCTGTGTGTCTCTGCTCCGCCCTCAGTCACGGTCTACACCCCTAACTGTTCTCATCCACAGGTTAGTCAGTACAGACATTTTCTGAAGTAGCATTAAAGCTGGGGTTGGTAGTCTCGGAAAACTAGCATGAATTTGAATGTAGCATGACCTCAGGACTCCATCTAACCCCTCCCCTCCTCCCCTCACATGCACAAGCGCCGCTGATTCTCAACCATATGATGGTGACTGATTCAAAACCGGTCCTCACCAAAACATTCTCATAGTGAAAGTTAAAAACACAAACAAACATGGCTGCTGTTAGCACTCACAACTGTCATGCTAGCATTAACCAGTTGTCATGGTGACATGATATCAGGAGAAAAGTTATAACACATATATAACACTGTAACAGATCTACTGTTTGTTAAACCTGTTCAGTGTAGACGTGCTTAATTCCTACAGTGTTGACGGTCAGTGAAGGCATCAGGAGAGACAAGAGGAGAAGTTCTTCATTCATTCAAACATTGATTGTTGTTTTGTTGGTTGTCGTGGTAACGGCCGACAGTGACCGGTTATTAAAGATCAACGTGTTCACCAATCGGACGGACGCTACAGTACATCTACATTTCTGTAGGACTTAGTAAATGTCATTCATTCTTCTGCTTGTCAGAGCCCCAGTGGGGAGAGCTTTTTAGACTCTGATCCGGACTACAGTCCTGAGCAAAGCCCCTCATGGGGTCAGAGGAGACAGGCCCGAGGTGGAGCGAGAGGGGCAGGAAGTAGAGGCAGGAGACGGGGAGTGAATGCAGGGGAAATGTACGCTCTGCAGGAGGCGGGCAGAACGGCAGGACAGGATTTGATTGGTTTAAAATTTTGGGACCCAAAAAACGGTGATTGGTTGGTGTTTTCCCAGGTTTACTCCGGCTGTAGATAGCAGCTTTTTTTACCTCTTTTTTAAAAACACATCAAGTATTGATTACCATCAGGACATAAAGATCATTTTAACCAGTAGAACAAAAAGTGGATCTAAATCTCTCAGGAAGCTGCAGCTTGTTCAGAACGCTGCAGCTAGAGTTTTAACGAGGAGAAAGAAAACTGACCACATAACTCCTCTTTTAAAAACTCTGCACTGGCTCCCTGTTTCTTTTAGAATTGATTTTAAAGTCCTTTTACTTGTTTTTAAAGCTCTTAACAGCCTCGCTCCTCCATACATCACTGATCTCCTGTCATTTTATGTTCCAGCCCGATCACTGAGGTCCTCGAATGCTTCCCTTTTAAATGTTCCTTGTGTGTCTCACACAGGTACCGGCCAGAGGGCTTTCTGTTTTTATGCTCCTAGGCTGTGGAACTCTTTGCCTCTGGACATGAGAACGGCCAGCTCTCTGGGTGTTTTTAAAAGTAAACTTAAGACTTACCTTTTTAATCTAGCTTTTAATGTGGAGTAATTTATTTTAGCCCTGGACTGCATTATCAGTATCATTATTAATATTATTTTTATTATTATTTTATTTTATTATTTTATTATCATTTTTATTATTTTTATCATTATTAATTAAACCATTGTTTTAACATGTATTTATTTATCTTATGTATTTATTGTGTTCACCTGATCTCGTTAACTCTACCTTATTTTTAACTTTTATTTCCACTCTTACTTATTTTATTAATTTTACTGTGTTGATTTTCTTTTCTTTTTTAAGTATTTCTTCTTTTTTTCATGCCTTCTATAATTCTACCATTGCTGTTGTTTTCTCACTGTCTGTTACTCTGTGAAGCACTTTGGGGGGGGGTGGGTGGGTGGGGGGGGGGGTCGCGGACACCAGTGCATGTTAAATTGGGGGTCGCGACTCAAAAAGGTTGAGAACCGCTGGTTTAACCAACAATCCTTCTTTGATTTTTACTTGCATCGTATCAAAGCTCTAAATTCGGTCTGAAGACGACTCTACACGACTAACAGCTGTTTGGTTTCAGCACAAGGCCTTGTGGAGGGATATGAGGCTGTTGTTGTGTTTAAAACAAAGTCCCAAAGGAGAGTCTACCTGAGATATCCCTCCCCTCTCTGGAAGCAGCACGAGTGTGACGATAACCTGCGCTGTGTTTGGTAAACAGGAAGCGTATATTCTCTGTCCTGATGAGAAACAGAAGATATGCAGTGTCTCTAAAACAGTTTGAGGGGAAGCAGGAGGTGACAGAACACACTCAGCAGAATCACACATCACATTTCTCTGAGCTCAGAAGTCTCCTAACCGGCTGTCAGAGCTGTCTCAGCTGTCAGCCGGCCCGGATGAGGCCGCATTATTTTCCTTTACACACACTTTAGTTGTTTTTCATGCGAGGAGCGGAGAAGAAACTTTACTTCTCCTCTGCAGATACTCAGTGTGAACTGACGATGACCTTAAAGAGCTGCTGAGGATGGTTTAATATGTACATGTGAAGTACAGACAGATACGAGTGGATGTACTAGTAGCTCCATCTGATCCACAGGGACGAGCAGGAACAGTCTGAGCCACTCCGCCGCTCTGAAACCTGAATACAGCATGAGGAACGGAGAGTCGGAGCTTTTTGTTCTCAGCTGAGGAGATAAAAGCTCTCACACCGGCAGCGTTTTCAGGTCATGACGTAACTCTCAGACTCAGTGAGCTCAGGTGAAGCTGCAGGACGAGTCAGATTTCATTATTACAGCTCTGGATGTGGGATCGCTCTCACCGCTCACGTACGGCTTCACTGAACCTGACCTGCAGCTCTTTAACCTGCGTACACCACCACAGCCAGCTCTCTGTTGTTCCATCTCTTTGTTTCTACGTTTGAGGGGGTTTCAGATTGGACTTTCTGGAGTTACTCTGCTGGTCTGACTCTCAATAAGACTGAGGAACAGAAGGCTGAGACAAATCCTCCGCAGGGGTGCGTGTGTGTGTGTGCTGAGAGACACGACTCAGGGTTTAGACTGATGTGAAGCACACAACCTGGAGGGAAAGCTGATAAGGTCTGACAGCAGACCGTGTTGGGGTGTCACACTGAAACCTTAAGAGGACTTCAAACCAGGGTCAGTCGATGCAGCATGATCAGTTATTAATACTCCAATAGATCCGGACTCTCTCAGTATATTTTACAAGGTTTCACTGTTCTATTATGAACAATACTACCATTTACACTTTTCATTTTAAGTCTTGACTACAGACTGCATAAGACTTTGATTCTGATCTAAGAATTCTGACTTAGATTCCAGAATTCTGACTTTGATTCTAGAATTCTTTGATTCTAGAAGGCTGTCTCTGATCTAAGAGCTCTGACCTAGATTCAAGAATTCTGACTTCGATTCTAGAATTCTTTGATCATAGAATTCTCACCTAGATTCTGGAATGCTGTCTTTGATTCTAGAATTTCAAATTTGATCCCAAAGGCAGAATTCTGAGAAAAAGGACGGGGACTTGTAGAAAAAATCTGTGGTCCCAGTCCCCTTCCATCATCAACACCATGATTGACAGCTGTGTTGACCAATGAGACTCCTGCAGCGCTGTGTGAACCGGATTATCAGAATAGAGGAGGAACAGTGAGAGGAGACATAAAAAAAAACACTAACACAAGAGTCATTGAACGCACCATAACCGTGAGTGTCTGCTTCAAACCCACACAAGAATCTGTGACGTTGTGGACTGGACCCACTTTTGATTTTAAGTCTTGACTACAGACTGCATAAGAAGATGGGCAACACAACCTCTACCCAATAGTGAAGCCAAAATATATGGAAACATTCATTCTTCTCTCTCATGAAATCAAAGTCAAATCCAAGGCCTCCAAAGTTTGATTTAAGTACTGTATAAAAACAAGGATGGACATCACAGCTCCCCCAAAGTGAAGCCAAAACATTTAGAGCTCCCTTTGGTGGCTGGCTGCAGTATGGGTCATAAACCCTGCCTCCTCCATGTTAACAGATGGGACATGGGTCATGGTTTCTGTCATCAAAGTTACTTCTTAATGTGCTGATTTATGTCACAGTGTTCATGTTTATGACTAGTTTAGTTGAATTAGTTATTTGATGCTGGAAATAGAGTTATAAAATAGAAAAGAGGGTCGGGGCACATTCAATTTCTTTTTTAGATCCAACTTTTCTACAGAATTTGGATTTTTCTCTCGGAATTCTAAGATCAGGAACAGAGTTCTAGAATTCCTGCTTTGATCTTAGAATTCTGACAGATTCTAGAATTCTGACTTTGATTCTAAAATTCTTTGATTCTAGAATGCTGTCTTTGATCGTAGAATTCTGACATACATTCTGGAATTCTGACTTTAATTCTAGAATTCTTAAATCAAGAAGGCTGTCTCTGATCTAAGAACTCTGACCTAGATTCAAGAATTCTGACTTTGATTCTAGAATTCTTTGATTCTAGAAAGCTGTCTCTGATCTAAGAACTCTGACCTAGATTCAAGAATTCTGACTTCGATTCTAGAATTCTTTGATTCTAGAATTCCAAATCTGATCTAAGAACTCTGACCTAGATTCAAGAATTCTGACTTTGATTCTAGAATTCTTTGATTCTAGAATTCTTTGATTCTAGAAGGCTGTCTCTGATCTAAGAACTCTGACCTAGATTCAAGAATTCTGACTTTGATTCTAGAATTCTTTGATTCTAGAATTCCAAATCTGATCTAAGAACTCTGACCTAGATTCAAGAATTCTGACTTTGATTCTAGAATTCTTTGATTCTAGAATTCCAAATTTGATCTAAGAACTCTGACCTAGATCCCAGAATTCTGACATAGATTCTGTAATTCTGACTTTGATTCTAGAATTCCAAATTTGATCCCAAAGGCAGAATTCTGAAAAAAAGGATGGGGACTTCTAGAAAAAATCTGTGGTCCCAATCCCCTTCCATCATCAACACCATGATTGACAGCTGTGTTGACCAATGAGACTCCTGCAACGCTGTGTGCACCGGATTATCAGAATAGAGGAGGAACGGTGAGAGGAGACGTAAAAAACACTAACACAAGAGTCATTGAACGCACCATAACCGTGAGAGTCTGCTTCAAACCCACACAAGAATCTGTGACGTTGTGGACTGGACCCACTTGAGAACTGGACCCATCTAAGGACTGGACCCACCTGAGGACTGGACCCACATTAAGGGAGCTCGGACCCTTTATCAGAGTGTTTCTGAGGAAGGGGCTCCAACAACAAGTGTCAGTGCCTGTTGCAGGGCCGCTCTGAATGAGGCGTTCAGGGCCCAACAGATTCAGGGACAGCTAATCCTGGCAGAGCGGATTATTGCTGAGGGATGATACGATCAAAAGACGTGTCCAGCAGGAAACGCACAGCAGGTTTCATCTGTCCTTGCGCTCTAATGTTCCAGAGATTATTGGCAGCAGACGACATGATACGAGATAAATGAGTGTAACCCTGAAATCCAATTTCCACGCTCGTCCAGACTCACGAGCGATGTGTTGGAGCTCCGTCCGTCACCTGAGGGAGCGGCCGGGTGAGCCAGCACCGAACACGAGGATGTGAAAACGTCCTTTCAAGCTGCCAGAGCAGAAACGCCGGGGAGAATATTTCAGTCCCTGTGAAATCGTTGGCAAATCTTCGTCCTGCTTCTCCGTGGGGTTTTTGTTTTTCCTTCATTGAGCCTCAAACAAGCAGCGCAGCGCCCTCCTCCAGCCGAGCGCCACTCAAAGATGTATGAGGGAGATCCTACCGGAGCAACAGGGCCTGGTGTGTGGATTCACTTCAATCTGACAACAATCAGGTGTGTGTGTTCGTCCTGAGAGACATGAGGACTACAGAGAGAGAGGCTCCGAAAAACAGCCTGCAGGAGAAACACTCCAAACTTGTTCTCACTCTGACAGAACCCAGAAACCAAGACCTCAGGAATTAATACAGCTGTTTTCAGCAGCTGGAGATGAACGATGAAATCAGGGTCAAATTATCAAACTCATGATTTACTCTGCGATCATTACAGACTACCAGAACCAGACACTTTAATCTGCTTGTTTTCCTCCACACAGTTTGTTCTGCACATCTCCTTCGGTCAGTCTGTTTCATCAGATCTTCCTGCAGCCAGAAGTAGAAACATCGAACACATCGATCCTGGACTCACTACTCTGATTGGAGATCTGCACACAAACCTTCGAGCTGAATCATGAGGGGGCAATGAGGACCTGACCAGACTTGCACAAATGCAAAACTTGAGAGTCAGTGTGTGACTTTCCAGGGTTCGATTGGCAAGACCTCCTCTTCCAGGCGATCCCATCTCACTTGTACGTCCAAACCACCCAGGAATCATCTACCAGTCAGGGTCCGGGAGGCAGACACCCTCTCTACTTTTAAGAGTAGGCTTCAAACTTTCCTTTTTGATAAAGCTTATAGTTAGAGCTGGATCAGGCTTGGACCAGGTCTTAGTTATGCTGCTATAGGCTTGGACTGACACACTGGGATCCTGTCTTTCCCTCTCTCTCCTCTCTGCCTGTCTCTCACTTTAACTCTTCCTGTCCCATTAAAGTTACTAACCATAGACCTTTCTGGAGTCCCTGAGCTCCCTTGTCTCGTAGGTTCCTCTGGATCTCTGCTGTAGATTCTTTTTTGGGGTCTGTTATTCATCCTTTCTTTCTTTCTTTCTTCTTCTTTCTTTCTTTCTTTCTTTGTTTCTGTGTTTTGTTTGTTTGTTTCTTCTTTACTTTCTTCTTTCTTCTTATGTTTCTTTATTTGTTTCTGTGTTTGTTTGTTTCTGATTTCTTTATTTTCTTCTTCTTTATATTCTTTCTTTGTTTTCTTTACTTTGTTTCATTCTTATTTTCTTTCTTTCTTTGTTAGTTTCTTTGTTATTTGTTTCTTTCTCTCATTTTTTTGTTTCTTTCATTCTTCTTTCATTCTTTCTTTCTTTCATTCTTTCATTTCTTTCATTCTTTCTTTCTTGCTTCATTTCTTTCTTTGTTTTCTTTCATTCTTTCTTTCTTTCTTTCTTTCTTTGTTTCTTTGTTTCTTTCTTTTCATTCTTTCTTTCTTTGATTCTTTCATTCTTTCATTCTTTCTTTCTTTCTTTCATTCTTTCTTTCTTTCTTTCTTTCTTTCTTTCCTTCTTTCTTTCTTTCATTCTTTCTTTCATTCTTTCTTTCTTTCATTCTTTCTTTCTTTCTTTCTTTCTTTCTTTGTTTCTTTCATTCTTTCTTTCTTTCTTTCTTTCTGTGTTTCTTTGTTTCTTTCTTTCATTCTTTCTTTCTTTGATTCTTTCATTCTTTCATTCTTTCTTTCTTTCTTTCATTCTTTCTTTCTTTCTTTCTTTCTTTCTTTCCTTCTTTCTTTCTTTCATTCTTTCTTTCATTCTTTCTTTCTTTCATTTTTTGTTTCTTTCATTCTTTCTTTCATTCTTTCTTTCTTTCATTCTTTCTTTCTTTCTTTGTTTCTTTCTTTGTTTCTTTCATTTTTATTTTCTTTCTTTCTTTCTGTGTTTCTTTGTTTCTTTCTTTCATTCTTTCTTTCTTTGATTCTTTCATTCTTTCATTCTTTCTTTCTTTCTTTCTTTCTTTCTTTCTTTCTTTCCTTCTTTCTTTCTTCCTCTGGATCTCTGCTGCTGTGGACGTGGTCCAGACTCCAGCTGCTACAACTACTACTATCCGTCTCCCCACTATCATCTCTCTCTCTCTTCATCTCCCTCTATCCCTCTCTCCAACACGGTCTCAGCAGATGTGTGTCTAACATGAGTCTGGTCCTGCTGGAGGTTTCTGCCTGTTAAAGGAAGTTTGTCCTTGCCACTGTAACTTGCTAAATGCTGCAAAGTGCTCTGCTCATGGTGGATTAAGATGAGATCAGACTGAGTCCTGTCTGTGAGAGGGGACTGGATCTGATCCGGTCTTGATGTTGGGTCTTTGTTAATGATGGAACATAGAGGACGGTCTAGACCTGAATGATTGGGACCTTGCAACATCACTGCTCTCCTCAGGTATGAGTTCAATATTTGAAGGACCTTGAAACCTCTCTTTTAATTTAAAGTTATTGTGAAAAACATCCCAAAAATATATTCTGTTTTTAGTGAACGATGGAAACCCTGAAGCAGAATAAAGTCAAAGCTTGAAGAGGGATACAAGGTGAACTCTGCAGAGCCTGGAGGAGTCTTAAAAGGTAAAGGTGATATAACATGCGAGCCGTTGGCCCGGTGATGGGCGTCCACGAGGGGTTTGGTAATCGAGCGTCAACACTGGCAGAAGCAGCCGACTGGCAGCTTCCACAACTCAAACATGCAGAGCCCTGCAGGGTTTCTGTTTTCAGAGAACATCAAACGTTCCAGGAGGAGAGACGTCCACCGAGACTCTCACAGAAAGAAAAAACACACTGCGTCCTGGATGATGATGAGGTGTTTATTTCAGCCGGGTAAAGTCAGAGCGATGGTTCATTCAGATTGAATTCCTTCTCTCTTGTCATCTTCGCGGCTCTGAAACGAGGCTGCTTTCTGAGGTTTATCGTGCAGGATGAGGCCGCCTCTGCAGGAGGGAGGGAGGGAGGTGAAATAAGAGGAGGTGGAGCTGATGGCAGCAGGAACCTCTCTGCTCAGGTTTCACTGCCTCACCTCAGCACACTCAGATTCTGCAGGACAGGGTGTGTAAACAATATGCTGATGCAGGTATCACTAAATATTAAAATGCATTCATTATGTATGAAGGTGCGATGTTGGCAGAGGTCGAGTTTATGAAGACGCTCAGTCAAGTACTGATGAGTCTAGAGATTCAGACGATAACAAACAGAAGAGGCGTCACGTTACATTTATTTCTAACTGACTGTTTGTGTTTTTGAGCTTTTGATTAAAAATGCTGACGGAAGAAACAAGATATTTAAAATAACACTAAAAACAGAATCTATGCAACGGAGCGGACCCAGTGGAAGTTAACACATTGACTAGAATAGAAACCTATCAGATCAAGTGCTGGTTCCTCATGTCTCTGGTGGAGTGGTTATATGTCAGTTCAAGTCCTATTTAAAGGGGACATATCACGCTTTTTTCATCAACATATATTGGTCTAAGAGGTCCCCAAAACATGTCTTTAAAGTTTATGCTCAAAAAAACACTTTGAAATCAGATTCTGGTCTGCCTGAAAAGTCCTCTTCTTCATTCCTCATCAGAACACTCTGTTTTCCCTCTGACCACGCCCCCTCCGGAGGTGGATGTGCCTCGGCTCTCCAGCACGTTGATCTAATGTTTACATGTTGGCTGAATATACACGGCTGCTCAGAGATCCGCGTTACTTCAACCCTCTGAATCTGATCCTGACGGAGAGGCGCCTGCAGCAGGACCTTTCTGAACGATTGGTCACAGATTTAGTGTTTCTTGTTGTTTTATTTATCAGTATGTAGACGTGTGTCTTGGTACACAGCTACGAACATGTAGCTATGTGGCTATGCTAACTAGCGCTAGCACTTATCCATGATAAATAAAAATCATCCACTAGATCTTCAAATCTGCAGACGTGGGGAGTCAAACCGACCTCTGCCAGAAAGGCAGCGGGACCTTTCTGAAGGATTGGTCACAGATTTAGTGTTTCTTGTTGTTTTATTTGTCAGTATGTCCACGTGTGTCTTGGTACACAGCTACAGCTACAGCTAGGACATGTAGCTATGTAGCTATGCTAACTAGCACTAGCACTTATCCATGATAAATAAAAATCATCCACTAGATCTTCAAATCTGCAGACGTGGGGAGTAAAACCGACCTTTGTGTTTATTAAGACAGCCTACAACTAGCATGCCTCCCTCCTAAGCTCCTTGTTAGCACACATGTGTGCAGGGAATGAAAAACGGAGGAGGGATTCAGTATTATTTTATACAGTCTATGGGCTGAACAAGCTCCGAGCTCTGACTCCGTGACAGACCGGATATTGTTGTTACGTAACAAAAACACGGAAGTCTGAAACGGCTCGTTTCACACACATTTACAGAAAGGTGGAGAAATCAGAACAGGGGCAGAATGGATTTTTTTCATTCTCGGGGGGTTTGTAGACAGGGACACAGATTTCAGGTAAAGAACCATTAGAAAGTCAATTTTGCATGATATGTCACCTTTAAATGACCGGGACTATTTTGTGTCTGTAGGTAAATACACATCTGAGCGGATGAAGATCATATGTGGAGTACCTCAGGGATCCATTCTGCAGTCCCTCCAGGATTTCGCGGGATTCTTTTGTGATTGTTGCGCCCCCAAAAAGCCTGAATTTGCGACAGCCTTTTGAAAAAATTGCGCTGAAAGTTGCGATTTTTGGGGGGATTTTTTTCCCCCAATAACATCTCAGGGGCGAGTGAATGGAGCACCGCCTGCAAGCTAGTTCAGGCAGACCACTCGAGCCGCGCTCATCATACTGACACGTCACCACCTCTCCATCAGCTGATCTCAACATCCTCATTCGGCGGTCTATTTAAACGGCAAGCCTCCCTGTCTCTGCCTCTGCTTGCAGTGCTCCTGCTGTTCTGCTCAGTGCTGTGTGAAGTTTGTCCCCACCTCCTCCCCGGCTTCCACCTGCGGGCTCCGAGGGGGTTAGTCCTCTCTCATTGCTCCTAATGTCTGCATTTAAATAATCTACGAGGAGTAATGAAATTCGGAGCCCACACGCCAAACACAATACTGTATGCTGCAATAAACTTATTAAGTAAACATGAGTTGTCTGACTGAAATACGCTAAATTACAGTTGTTTTTAGAAAACATTCTTGATGTGGCCACTGACTGTATTTTGAATCTCTTGATTCACTGAGACTCATGTCTCAGCAGGATGCAGAAAAACTCGTCCATGCATTTATCTTTAGCAGACTAGACTACTGTAACGGGGTCTTTACAGGACTCCCTAAAAAGTCCATCAGACGACTGCAGCTCATACAGAATGCTGCTGCTCGAGTCCTAACAAGGACCAACAAAGTAGACCACATCACTCCAGTTCTTAGATCTCTACACTGGCTTCCTGTCTGTCAGAGAATAGACTTTAAAATCCTGCTGATGGTTTATAAAGACCTGAATGGTTTAGGCTGATCTGCTGCTACTTTATGAACCACCTCGACCTCTGAGGTCATCAGGTACTGGTCTGCTTTCAGTCCCTAGAGTCAGAACGAAACATGGTGAAGCAGAGTTTAGTCATTATGCTCCACATATCTGGAACACACTCCCTGAAAGCTGCAGGTCTGCTCCAACTCTCACCTCTTTAAATCAAAGATTAAGACTTTCTTATTTGGCACTGCCTTCCTATCTTAGATTATTTTAACTCTCTTTAAATTAAAATTTTAATGTAATTTTAATATATTTCTAATTTTCATTTTCTTTTCTGTTTTATCATTTTAATTATGTTCTTTTATGCTTGTCTGAATGTCTCCAATGCTTTTAATGTTTTAATGTAAAGCACATTGAGTTGCACTCATGTATGAAATGCGCTTTACAAATAAAGCTGCCTTGCCTTTAACCAGACACAGCCTACATACAACTTTACCTCCATTTACTACATCAACATACTGACAAACCACGCCGTGCTACAAGACCACATCATCACCTGTGCTCATTTACATCCAGGTGGTAGAGCTTTATGACCCTGACTAGCTTAGACATGACATTTCAGACCTCCAATTCAAACCACTAACTTTATAATGTGTCTTTCCATCACCTTCAGTACAGTCCACAATGTGCAGTTTTTGTGCAGCAGCGTAGCTCCTTCTAGCACCATCTCTGTCTGAATCCCTGCTAGCTAGGTACGATGGTCAAGCTTAGCCTAAGGGCGCTTTGATAGTTGTGAGGTAGACGGCAGCACTGGTGGTCATAGAGGTGGAGGAAATATCAACACAGGGTATTCTAAAAGTTGCGATATTGGCTGACAGTGGGTTAGTTATTCTATGTTTAATCATCTTAGTTGGATTGATGCACCTCTGGGTTGCAGCTTCTAGGCTTTTTCTACCAGTTTGAAACGATACACATCAACAGAACATCAATAAATGTCTTTATGGTCCTCCACTGAACCACAAGTCAGACTCAGACCTCACTGAGCTGCTGAAATGAAGTTTTTGTCGTCCACCTGTTCTCTGAATGGTCGTCTGTTTCCACCTCCCACAGCTGGTGAACATCTGGCGTCTTATTTAAAATGATTAATCACTCATCAGGAGACCCGCTGAGTCACGTTCTGTCTGCTGATGAATGGATGAATCAGTTGTTGGTTCAGGCTGAAGCTGGGAGCAACGACAACAGGAGCCAAAGATCTCAGCTCAAGGTGTTTCGCTCCTGTTCTCATTAGAGGTGGAACATAATCACTGTTGATGCACGGTACTCCTGTTTTTATTCTGTCTGTGTCGATGCAAACATGAGGGAACATAGAGGCTGAGCATGGGGCGCTAGTTTGGGGTAGTGGGTGAATCATGTGCCCCATGTACAGATGCTATAGTCCTTAGTTTCAATACCAACCAGTGGCACCACTCCCTCTCCTAGTCTCCTTCTCCATCAACTGTCCTGTTCTCTCAGTAAAGGCATGAAAACCCCAAAAAAGCAACAACCGGGGGATGTCTGTTTAATATTTGATGTTTGACGTTGTTGCCGTGGTTACCGTAAAAAGCTTGGCGTCTACAGCTTGATTTAATCCAGTTTGGTGAAACATCAGACACATTCAGTAAGTTTGGATCAACTCCTCGTCATCAAAGATGAAGATGCATTTCAGAGTGTCGTGAACTGACGGTCTGTCCAGTGCCTCTGTCACTGCAGGTGCATTCAAGGACCGTCGTAAATGTGCAATACAGTCCTTTCATGGCATTTTACTGTGAGTTAAGAAAAGCAAAATACAGTCAGTGGCCACATCAAGAATGTTTTCTAAAATATCTGTAATTTAGCGTATTTACTCACCCCTGAGATGTTATTGGAGGAAAAAGGCAAAAAAAAAAAATTGCAACTTTCACCGCAATTTTTTCAAAAAGCTGTCGCAAAATCAGGCTTTTGGGGACGAAACAATCACAAAAAAATCCCGCGAAATCCTGGAGGGACTGAAAAAAGCAACAAACGAAACGCCTTTGTTGCTTTATATGGGAATGTCGGGATGCTTCAAAAGATGCAGTGTGGTTGTCGTTTAGTCATCTGCATACAACTACAAGTTTTCATGCCTTGTGATAATCCCATATATTACTAAATGTAGGAGTGGGAGCTGCTTCTCAATCTGCACATATCCAGATGTATGAACCAGTGTGCAAGGATCAACAGCTGTAGAAACGTGCGTACTCCAGCCATGAAGTTGGCGTGCGGCACCGCACAGATCCACGGTCATTTCACTCTTGATGCGTCTGAGCTTTGCCGTGAAAAAGAGCGACCCCTTTAGACATGAGGACCCAGGTCCTTTTGGGTTTTAAATTGTGTTGTCCAGGGATGCCGTTGTCCTAGCTGTCTAAGCGCACGCCCCACATACAGCAGAGGCTACCGCCCTTGTTGCAGAGGTCACAGGTTTGATTCCAGCCTGGACTATTTCCTGCACGTCCTCCCCCACTCTCTACTCCCCACATTTCCTGTCTCCCTTTGGCTGTCCTGTCCATTAAAAGGCACATAACTTAAAGGTGACATATCATGCAAAATGGACTTTTTAATGGTTCTCTCCCTGAAATATGTGTCCCTGTCTACAAACCCCCTGAAAAGTCAAAGAATCCATTCTGCCCCTGTTCTGATTTCTCCACCTTTCTGTTTCAGTTTTCAGTGTTTTTCATACGTCACAACGCCATCCGGTCTGTAACAGGAAGTCAGAGCTCGGAGCTTGTTCAGCCCATAGACTGTATAAAATACAACTCAACCCCTCCTCCGTTTTTCATTCCCTGCACACATGTGTGCTAACAAGGAGCTTAGGAGGGAGGCATGCTAGTTGTAGGCTGTCTTAATAAACACAAAGGTCGCTTTGACTCCCCACGTCTGCAGATTTGAAGATCTAGTGGATGATTTTTATTTTCCATGGAAAAGTGCAAGCGCTAGTTAGCATAGCCACATAGCTACATGTCGTAGCTGTAGCTGTAGCTGTGAACCAAGACACACGTCTACATACTAACAAATAAAACATCAAGAAACACTAAATCTGTGACCAATCCTTCAGAAAGGTCCTGCTGCCTTTCTGGCAGAGGTCGGTTTGACTCTCCACGTCTGCAGATTTGAAGATCTAGTGGATGATTTTTAGTTTTCATGGATAAGTGCTAGCGCTAGTTAGCATAGCCACATAGCTACATGTTGGTAGCTGTGTACCAAGACACACGTCGACATGCTGACAAATAAAACAACAAGAAACACTAAATCTGTGACCAATGGTTCAGAAAGGTCCTGCTGCAGGCGCCTCTCCGTCAGGATCAGATTCTGGATCAGATTCAGAGGGTTGAAGTAACGCGGGTCTGTGAGCAGCCGTGTATATTCAGCCAACATGTAAACATTAGATCAACGTGCTGGACAGCTGAGGCCACACCCACTTCCTGAGGGGGCGTGGTCAGAGGGAAAACAGCCTGTTCTGAGGAGGAATGAAGAAGAGGGGTTTACAGGCAGACCAAAATCTGATTTCAAAGTGTTTTTTTGAGCATAAACTTTAAAGACATGTTTTGGGGACCTCTTAGACCAATATATGTTGATGAAAAAAGCGTGATATGTCACCTTTAATAAAAATATTGTGATGTCTAGACCTCTTAAACCTCCTGTCTGAATGGTGCAGATGCCTGCAGCAGACAAAAGGTGTGAAGCGTACCTTAGGGGGCGTTCCTCAGGTATACATGTTTAGTTTTTCCTCATGTTTGGGGTCTTTCTTCATTCTGACCGCTCATGTGTTTATTGACCTTTACTTTGCAAAGAAAATAAAACCTTGTCAGCCTGCAGAAGTCTCTATTTCATTCTTCACCAGTAACAGGAAAAACTTCCACAACACAGCTCACTTCAAGAACATGGAATCAAAATCAGGAATCCATAAGAACCGGAATCAGAACTGGAATCAATAACATTGAAACGGTACCCGACCCTTTTCCGTCACCTGATAGATAATCCGATCAGACCCTGAGATCAGCTCAGGGTCAGACCTGCTGGGAGCCGTGTTGAGGTCTGAACCGGCTCATGCTGATCTGCAGCCTGAAGTGACCTCCACTCCGATCACAGCGGTCAGACGTCTGTCAGAGTCCCCCACTGAGGATTTACTGTTAGGATAACATCAGTGTATTCCCTTACACACAGCCCAGGACCGCTCTAATTGAAAACAAAATGTCACACACACACACACACACACAAATGCACGCACACACACACACACACACACTCGATCCTCATTTACGCGAGCTGAGCCGAACCCTCATCAACACTTTTAGCTGCAGCCGCTCCCCGGGGGCGACGGCGGACCAACATTAGGCTCCTGTTACCGTTTCTATTTACATTCTTCAGGCTCAGAGGAGGAACCTGCTGCAGCCGGTGCTCGCTCTGCTGACCCGGGACACACTAGACCCCCCCAACAGCACCACCAGCAGGACCTCCCAGCCTGAAACCCGACCTGGAGATTTACTGCAGAGTGTTTATCTGGTTCAGGCAAAAAGATAGAGGACGCTTACACACACACTGAAACACACACACACACACACACTCACACCGTGACTCAGTGAGCTGACGGTCCTGCATAGGGCCGTTTGCAGCAGCAGGTGGAGGTGGGAGGAGCCTAATGACACCTGATGACTCTTCAGCAGGACACACAGATATGTTACAGGACACTCTCTTAATCTATCCTGCATACGTACAGATCATTCACTGCCGCTCTGACTGCTGCAGTCGCTGATTTACTGTCATTTAATCCCGACGCAGCATCCACTGTCACGTAACAGAGGCGCCGCAACATCCTCACCTGCTGCCACCGCCGCCACGTCTGCTCACCTGTAGTCAGCTACAGACGGATACAGGCGCAGGAGTTGAAATGCTGAGGAGTGAGACATCTTGTGTTTTTCCTATCTTTGCAGAGAGTGGTCCATTTGAAACATCGACGGGGAAACGACAGAAACAAAACACAGCGACATAAATCACAGAGTAGTGAGACATCGTGTGTCCTTACTATCTCTGCAAGATCTGTGAACTGGAACTTTGAGAAAAAGAAACAAAGTTAAAGCCACACTATGCGAGTTTAACATCCTCAGCCCCAGACCTTAAAAACCTCATTAAACTTATAGAACTGTTCGGTTATCGATGACTAGTCGGCCATCAAAGAGTCGTTAGTTGCAGCTCTACAGACTGAGAGGACAAAATGACGTCCAATAAGAGAATCAAAGACAGACAGCGCCCCCTGCTGTTTAAAAAAGGTATCCCGGCTGGTGAAGGTGGAGAGAGCTAGCGGTCTTAGCAGTTTGGAATCAACCCTAAGATAGCAAGGTAGCATCCGCAAGCTTCAAGACGACTGACACCCCTTGGAGCAAGTGCTCAATTGAGTACCGTCTTTTTTGTGTTTCGACCAAGCGGCAACCTCCGGTCTAAAAATATGAGTCCAATGTGGAAGTGTTAGAAGCTGCAGTTCATAGAGGATCCGCTTGAGGATGGCTCCGGAAGTACCGGAAGTCACATACACATGAATGGGGAAAAGCTGATCTTTGCAGCATTAATAAACATGTTTACAGCCTGGTACAAAAGATGAGTGTAGTCTGAATAGCTAATTTCTAGATGTCCTCTCACTGTGTGGGGGGTGAATTTTTTTCTAATTCGGTAATTTAGAAGATATTGAGATTACTAGTCTTCCAATGAGAGGCACAGCTGCCTGCAGGAACACTGCAGCTGTTGGCTAGGAGGCTCAAAGCCCGCCTCTTTACGTCACACTGGCTCGACAGAAGCAATATGGCTGCCGCAGCCGATTGGTCTCAAAACAGCTCTTCAGAAACAGATGGGTGACGTCACGGATACTACGTCCATATTTTTTACAGTCTATGGTTTCGACTGCTGGGGGACCGGCTCCCGGCCTGGAGAACAGGTTCCAGAGCGGCCCCAACTCTTTGCTGGTCTAGAACCGCAAACCACAAACGTCAAGGGCGAGGGGCGAGGTTGCCGTGACCAAAATCACGAGTAGCACAGAAGTGTTGCAAAGTTGGAGAAGTTCTCTTCAGGACCTCATTACCTCTTTTGGACCCGAGGCAGTTTCAGGGGCCGGTTTCGGAGCCTCAGACTGTTACAGTGTCTAACCATAGACTGTAAATAAAAATGGACAGTGTTGCTCCGCCTCTTCCTGTTGTACAGTTCTGAAGCCAAAATACCAGGGTGCAGCCATTGTGCAGCCAGAGTCGGCAAAGCCACAGAATTTCTGTGTTGCCACGGTAACGAGCTCCGCCCTACAGCGTAGCGTTACAAGATCCTATGGAGTTTCACTCTACGGCAGCTGTCAATCAAAGTAAACAGGAAGTAAAACCCCGTTTTTTAACCTCTAATAACCAACGAAGAAGAAACTGTTCAGGAAAAAGAGGCCTTGAACACAAAACAGTCAAATACTAACTACATATCACCACAGCATACGGAGGAGAGAAACATTCGTACCACGTGTGTTTATTTTTTAAAGTTTGACTGCAGCCCCATTCAAATGAATGGGGGAGACGGCACTTTATGACCTATACTGCAGCCAGCCACCAGGGGGCAGACACTCTGCTGAAAGCTTCACTTCCACCCCTGAGTATAATGCGCACCAAGTTTAAGCTAGCTTGCAAGAAACTTCTAATCAGATTATGAGATCGTTAAAGCTCCTGTGCTGAACTCTCTGTTTGTGTTGACTCTGGCGCCCCCTCTGGACAAAACTGCACACTGCTGATTTTGGCCGAAGCATGCGTAGGTTGTGTTTTCCGATGCAAAATCTCACCTAACTGTGAACAAGTGTTCTGAAAAACTTTTAAAAATGTGTCTTTATAGGGGCGCTGGTGGCTTAGCGGTCTAAGCGCCCCACATACAGAGGCTACAGTCCTCGTCGAAGGGGTCGCCGGTTCGATTCCCGGCAAGTCGACCATGTCCTGCATGTCTGCCCCCCCTCCCTACTCCCCATATTTCCTGTCTCACTTCAGCTGTCCCATAAAATGCTTATGCCTCCTCTGAGAAAACAACCTCCTATTACTACAAGAGAAGGAAGTAAATAAATGCATAGCTGCATGTCTGCTCAGGGCTTCCGTAGCTCGCTTCATTACTGCATGATTTGTATGTTTCCTTATTAAATCAGAGGTTCCTAAACGTCTCAGCCTGCGACCCCGCTGTCCCTTTAAGTGATTAAATGCTGCTGTTAATTAACCAGCAGCATCTTTGTTAACTTAAATCAATTAACCAGCTCTAACCTCATCAGGCAACAAAGAGAGACAGGAAACCAACGACTTATTTCTATTTACAAGCTTCAATTTCAAATCTAACTTCTATTTATGTCAATATTTTTACCAAAATGGGTAAAATATGCACCCCCCATTAGTGTCTCCCGACCCCCACTTTGGGAACCCCTGCTCTAAATCAATGGTTTCTACACTCTTTAGTCCACAGTCCCCAAAATGAAAGTCCCAGTGTTCTCCTGAGGCAGTTAAATGTCGCTCACAGCTGAGTGCAAGAACTATCAGAGGAGTCCAAAAACATCTCTTTGTAATTTTTACAAAGGTTTGATGCATCATTTCCTCTGAGGTCATGTGGGAAAAAAATAAAGAAAAAAATTATGAATTTTCTTATTTGCATGTTTTTATCTCAAATGAAACTATACTTGTTGTATCTATTTTACAGCAATGGATAAATATGCAATTTTAGGTCATTTTGGAAGACACCTTGCGACCCCTTAATCAGTGTCTCACGACCCTCTTGGGGGTCCCGACCCACACTTTGGGCACCACTGCTTTAAATCATTGTTTCCATCAGTGATTCACTCAGTGTTTGAAACAGTCAGCAGTCATGTGGAAATACAGCAAGACAAAAATATGCAGCTTTAAACGCTTACAATTAAAGGCACAGTATGTAATTTTACAAGACGTCGTGGGAATAGAAGTCTAAATTGGGAAACAGACACCACATCTTCACTCTGATGTTCCACACGTAGTCCTATACAATGTTAAATTGCATAAATTTGATTTATAAATGGATAAAAAAATGTTTTTTAAGGTATCATTATATATTTGATTCTAATCTGCATCAGATCGTTGAGTTTTATTGATCCGGTCTGTGTCAATAAGAAGTCTTTCTGAGAGTCTGAATGAAACCTGATGTCGTCCCTGCAGAGCAGCAGAGTATTGATGATGTAAAGAGGAAACTTGATCTGAGATAGTGAATCATTCAGGTGAGCAGGTGAGGAGGTGAGGAGGTGAGCAGGTGAGGAGGTGAGCAGGTGAGGAGGTGAGCAGGTGAGGAGGTGAGGAGGTGAGGAGGTGAGGAAGTGAGCAGGTGAGGAGGTGAGCAGGTGAGGAGGTGAGGAAGTGAGCAGGTGAGGAGGTGAGGAGGTGAGGTGGTGAGTAGGTGAGGAGATGAGCAGGTGAGTAGGTGAGGAGGTGAGGTGGTGAGTAGGTGAGGAGATGAGCAGGTGAGAAGGTGTATCAGCATGTGTTTTTAACATCAGATGAACAGGTGATGTTCACTGAAGACAAAGACAGCATGCTCACCTCTCTCTCTGTGTTTAATGTTTGTTTGTTCTAGATGGAATAGAGAGATAAATGAATGAATGAATGAATGAATGAATGAATGAATGAATGAATGAATGAAGGACAGAGTCCTGCAGCTAAAGACTGAAGTGAACCGTGCGGGACAGCAGCAACCCCTTCATCCCTCCATCCCTCCATCCCTCTCTCCGCACCGAGAAACTGTCACAAAAAGCGGACTTACCTTCACGGAGAGGACCGGTAGGAGGACCGGGGGAGGACCGGGAGAGGAGGAGAGAGCCCGTCACTCCGTCCAGGACTTAGTTCCTGTAGTTTTTGGGTCCTGGATCAGGATAAAGTCCCGGGTCAGGAGTCTCTTTGTATCCGGACAGCAGCGTGGAGAGGAAGCAGCAACAACACCGGGCAGCAGAGAGACGGTCACCGGGCAGCCTGCTGTCAGCGCTCTGGAGAGGGGGGCTGAGGGGAGGCTGCGCATGCGTACACACGCTGCTACTGCGAAACAAAGATCATCTAATGTAGAGATGGTCCGCTCAGAAGGGAAAAACCAGAATCAGATTTTAAATACATTTTTAGATAAGTAGGTTTAAACTTACAATGAATTTACAAAAGAAGATTAAGCGAGTAAGAATGATGTCAAACAACCAAAATAAAGACTTAATGTCACAAAAATGTTTCTTTTTTTTAGATTATTTCTGATTAGCTTAAATTAAGAAACAGTCTTATTCTTTTAAAATAATCAAGTCATAATTTTTAGGAGGTTAGTCATCCTTTTTAGACATTAATTCAGTGTTTTAAGTAAATTTCAGCTGCTTTACATTGGATTTATGAGTCATTGACATCTTTTACAGACTTGCATTAATGTGACTTCCTCCTTTCAACTGCTTTTTACTTTTATTTATTATTATTTGTTATTTTTAATCCAACTAATTAATTATTTTGATTTTATTTGATGATTTATTTTTATTATTTATTGTTTTTTTATTTTTTATTTTTAATACCCTTCCATTTTCTATTTTCTCCTATGTGATGTCGTCTTCTTCTTAAATTTTTTTTATTGTCCTTTAATGCTTTTATTTGCTTATTTACTTATTTATTTAATTAATTAATTAATTATTTATTTATTTATTTATTTATTTATTTATTTGTATATATTTATTTATGTATTTTTAAAAAAAACTTGAAAGGTGAAATAAAATCATTGTTATTATTATTATTTGTATTGAATTAAAGGTTTCATTGTCACTAAAACTAATAAAGAAAAATACACACAATTAATTTCTTTTAGCTCAAGTTGATTCAACTAATTACTAATTTTACTTCTTTTTAAAGTCGTAGCAAGAGGAAAATAAATCAACAGAATATTTCCATTTCTGTAAAATATAATTAGAGTTTTTCATATTTTTTAAAAAGGAGCTGATCCTGCAGTTTTTAAGAGTTACCTTTCACAGCAAAGGGATCATCTGCTGATGTTAAAACATTAAAAAAGTGAGGGTGATCTCTGCAGATAGGGCGGGGAACTCTGATGACTAACACCCAAACTATAACACGAGGAGTGGCATCAAAGCTGAGCTCAAGATTAATGGATGATCACCCCGGACTATTTTTACTCTGTTTACAAGCTCCCCCCTCAGCTGATTGAGTCACTGCAGCCAAGCGAGCAGCATGACAGTGATGTATGCATGTTCCATCTGCAGCCTCTAATTTCACAACACTGCTGTTTCATTACGCCGTGTGTTTGCGCTGTTTGCTTTTTAATCATGGGCAGGGAAAAAACACAGAGGGTTCCTCTAGACTGGCCAGAGCAGCGTCCTGGACACACATTAATCACAAAGTTTAGACTGTGAAAGTTTTTATTTTAGACTTTAAGGGAAGTGAGTCAGAGCATAGAGCAAAGATTGTCTGGATCAAGGGAGTGCAAAGTTAACAAAGTGAGATAAATCCTTCATCAAGCTCCAACATTTATCCCTTAAATTAAAATGTTTGGAAGCTAAATCATGTCTCTGGCTTGAAGTTATCACTGCAACACTGAACCTGAAGAAGCTGCAACATTCACAGCTGCAAAGTGAAGCTGGCTCAAAAGTCCCCAAAACTGCAGTCCCCCAAACCTCCACTAGAGGCTGCCCTCTAAAGTGAGGGGAAGAGGAAGCGCGAGATTGACAGACGGATCAGGGCGGCGTCTGCAGTGATGCGGACGCTGTACCGGTCTGTTGTGGTGAAGAGAGAGCTGAGCCAGAAGGCAAAGCTCTCAATGTACAGGTCAATCTACGTTCCAACCCTCACCAATGATCACGAGCTGTGGGTAGTGACCGAAAGAACAAGATCGGGAATACAAGCGGCTGAAATGAGCTTCCTCCACAGGGTGTCTGGACTCAGAGAGAGGGTCAGGAGCTCAGACTCAAAGTAGAGCCGCTGATCCTCCACATCCAGAGGAGCCAGATGAGGTGGTTCGGGCGTCTGGTCAGGATGCCTCCTGGACGTCTCCCTGGGGAGGTGTTTCAGGCATGTCCACCTGGGAGGAGGACACGGGGAAGACCCAGGACACGCTGGTGAGATTATATCTCTCAGCTGGCCTGGGAGCGCCTCGGTATCCTCCCAGAGGAGCTGGTGGAAGTGGCCGGGGAGAGGAGTGTCTGGGCTTCCCTGCTGAGGCTGCTACCCGGACCCAGATAAGCAAAGGAAGATGGATGGATGGATGGATGGAGTTAAATGTTTATACGACTTACCTGTTTACATAAAGAGGATTATGATAAAAAATTAGGGGGCGTGGCCTCTTTGAGTGACAGGTGGGAGCTGCTAGCGGTGTCCCCACGGCTAATTCAGTCCCTGAACTTTGACCTCTAGGACGTGTTTGTGGCGTTGGAGCCTTTTGGAGATTGTCCAGATGTCTGACACACAACTTTTACACTTCATGTATTTGACTTATTACCATTTTTACTTATTTTTCACTAAAATTCAGAAGCAAAAACTTGTTATTTATACATTATGGTTCATTTCTTTGAGGATAAAATCACCTAGTAGGCTTTAAAAAAATACATTAAAGTTCTGTAACCAATAATAGTGAGAGTAAATGTTCTATAAAGGACTTTTGGCACTTTACTTTTTTGGAATAATTGAAAAATTGAGAATTAGAACAAGAAACATCACACCCCTTGTATATTTTTTACAGTAAAATAAATGACAGCCTGTCAGAAATGTTGAGTTCTGATATCTTTGATTGTTTCTGCAGTAATCAGTAAAAAGGGAGCGATGAAGATCTCCTCCGCTGTGTCTCTGAACTGTGAAGCTCATTTGAATACAAGAAAAGAACAACGGGATCAGTGTGAAAATTCACAGCCGAGGTGTGAAGAGTGTTCAAGTTTTATTTTCACACACACACACACACACACACACACACACACACACACACACACACACACACACACACACACACACACACACACACACACACACACACACAGGACTCCTCCATGGATTTGTTGGTTTGATTCTGCCGGAGAGAAGAAAAACAAGATGAAATGCTGGAGCGTGAGAGTCACGACATTTCTGTGTTTACAGTTTGATCTTTAATAACCTCCGAAGAGGAACAGAGACCTCCTCTCTGCACTGTGATGAAAACCCTGACTCGACCTCCACTTAGGAGGCTTTTATCACGCTTCCAGCTGCTTCTCAGGGTCTCTCTGAGAGGGTGAAGTCGGTCAGAGCGATAATAGATTTGATCTGAAGTTCCTCAGAGCTTCCAAAGTTCTTTTTTCTTTAGCTGCATCTTCATTCTTCTTCAGTAGAGCCTCCTATACTTCAGTCTCCAGTCCTCAATCACTGACGTTTACATTTAGGTATTAAGAGTAAAAGACAAGAAAACCTGCAGCTATGAAAACTTACAAACAAACATCTAACTCTACAAACTGTCAGCTGAATATTTGGATTTAATGCCCCCGATACACGAAGAAAATCCCCTAAAATATAAGAGCACCTACCTAGAGCTCTAAAAGTAGTATGGGAGGTAGAGCCTTCAGTTATCAGACCCCTCTCCTTTGGAATCATCTACCAGTCAGGGTCCGGGAGGCAGACAACCTCTCTACTTTTAAGAGTAGGCTTCAAACTTTCCTTTTTGATAAAGCTTATAGTTAGAGCTGGATCAGGCTTGGACCAGGTCTTAGTTATGCTACTATAGGCTTAGACTGACACACTGGGATCCTGTCTTTCCCCCTCTCTCCTTCTCTGCCTGTCTCTCACTTTAACTCTTCCTGTCCCATTAAAGTTACTAACCATAGACCTTTCTGGAGTCCCTGAGCTCCCTTGTCTCGTAGGTTCCTCTGGATCTCTGCTGTAGATTCCTTTTTGGGGTCTGTTATTCATCCTTTCTTTCTTTCTTTCTTTCTTTCTTTCTTTCTTTCTTTCTTTCTTTCTTTCTTTCTTTCTTTCTTTCTTTTCTTTTCTTTCTTTCTCTTTTTTCTTTTTTTTAGTCCTTACTTTCTTTCTCTCTTTCATTCCCTTTTCCTTCCACTCATTCTTTCTTTCTTTCTTCCTTCCTTCCTTCCTTCCTTCCTTCCTTCCTTCCTTTCTCTCTTTATTCTTTCCATGTTTCTTCATCCTTTATAGCTCCTTTTCTTATCTCCTCCTTTCCTTCTGTCATTCTTTCACCATTTATTCTCCTCTTTTTCTTTCTTCTGGTCTCCCTCTCTTCTCTCTTTTCTTAGACCTTTCTGGAGTCCCTGAGCTCCCTTGTCTCGTAGGTTCCTCTGGATCTCTGCTGCTGTGGACGTGGTCCAGACTCCAGCTGCTACAACTACTACTATCCGTCTCCCCACTATCATCTCTCTCTCTCTCTTCATCTCCCTCTATCCCTCTCTCCAACACGGTCTCAGCAGATGTGTGTCTAACATGAGTCTGGTCCTGCTGGAGTTTCTGCCTGTTAAAGGAAGTTTGTCCTTGCCACTGTAACTTGCTAAATGCTGCAAAGTGCTCTGCTCATGGGTGGATTAAGATGAGATCAGACTGAGTCCTGTCTGGAAGATGGGACTGGATCTGATCCGGTCTTGATGTTGGTCTGTTTAGAGTCTTGAGATAATGTTTTGTTCGGTTTTGGCGCATTTAGCAAGTTACGTGGCAAGGACAACTTTCCCCTTTAACAGGCAGAAACCTCCAGCAGGACCAGACTCATGTTAGAACACATAGGCTGAGACCGAGTTAGAGAGAGGGATAGAGGGAGATGAAGAGAGAGAGAGAGAGAGATGAGGTGGTGGTGGTGGACACAATAATGTCAGTATGTCCTCTGATGATGTACTGTTCTCAAATGAAAGTCTCAGCGTGTGTTTCAGCTCAGGATCTGCAGCAGAGTGGACACCTTACCCAATTTAACTCCTCTCAAGTGCCAAAACAGGATAGCTGTCCCCCAACAGACAGGAAGGCAATTCAGGTAACAGAGAGAGGAGAGAGAGAGAGAGAGATGAGAGAGAGGAGAGAGGACGAGAGGACGAGAGAGAGAGGAGAGAGAGAGAGGCTGCTGGTGAGTCACCACCACCCTGCAGATTAATGAATTCAAACTATAATGTTGGATAAATGATCCGAACAGATCAGTTCACGTCCAGTCGTGTCAGAGATGACACTGAGTGGCAGTGATTTACACGCTCTGATTGAGTTTCCTGTTAATTAAAAACA
>NW_023260121.1:0-54603 GCF_009762535.1 Notolabrus celidotus
ACTTCTGCACCGCCTCGGGTGACGAACAGCACGGCAGGAGGGAGGCTGAGTGTGTGTGTGAATGAATTCTCCCGTGTGTATTTAGGCCAACTACGTGTGTGTGTGTGTGTGTGTGTTGTGTCTCCTGCAGGCTGTGCAGAGCAGTGAAGGTCGAACACTTCTCTAATGACTGTCTCGAGCGTGTGCATTTTCAAATTACACTACATTTCTGTCTGAAGCAGGTGAACGGAGAGAGAGAGAGAGGAGGAGGAGGATGTTGAAGAGAGAAGAAGAAGAAGAGTGAGTCGCAGGAAGAGAGGCTGAATGAAGGAGAGGAGGATGAAAAGATGAAACAGAATGGGAGAGGAGTGTGAAGACAGAGACGTTACATAATGGTTTTAACAACCAGCCGTCTGTGTGTCTGCTCGCTGTCTGCACCGCCTCCTGGTGGTCGCAGCAGCACACTGCGGCGGTGAATATTCAGAGAGGGTCATTATTATGTAAGTAGGCTGAGAGATAACAGAGAGGCCGTCTTTACAGGAGGCAGATATTAAGAGGAGGAAGAGGACAGAGAGGCTTTTTTCTTTCTCGAGTTCAATCTAAAACCAGAGCTCACAAACGACTGATCATCACTTTCACTTAAAGGGATGTTTACTTTATGAGTCTGTGAGCGTGCACCTTTAAAATCCTCCCAGTCCGAGTGTCTCTGACCGCAGCCCAGGGCCCGCCGTGCGTCCTCTTGACGGCTGTGTTTCGTGATGTTAGCAGAAGTTTAACAGGAGTTTAATAGGTGAGCTCCCCGAGGTGGAGTCATCTGTGTGGAGGAAGACAAGGAGTGTAAAGAGGACACGTCCCTGTGGGGCAGCGGAGTCACTGACAGACCTTTTAACTGGATGAAGATTCCTGCAGCTTCACCTGATTCACCCTCAGTCACTGAATCAGTTTGAAGTCAATGTTTCTCTAGCTTCAACGCTGAGGCTGAAGTATTGTGCTTGTTGTGTCGACTGATTCACCAGTTTTTGTCCTTTTGGGCCAAAGTGAGGATTCGAACCCACGACCAATGCATCAAGGACATTAGCTTCTGTTCCTAAAGGTGCATTTCGACCAAGAGTCCCGGGTCTTTTAGCCCCCAGAACTACTTTCCCCTGAACTAAAAGGTTCCTGGTCCCCCATTGTTGTCTGCGTTTGGACCGTGGGCTGAAGTCCTGGGTAGATTGTGTAAATCAGGACAGTGACGTATGGAGGAAAAGAAGTAAATGCACTACACCACCAGACCAGTAGAGGGCAGTAACACAAAGAGGAATGCCATTCATCACAGATCGAAAAAACAATGACTGTGAATGGTTTTTGGAAAAAAATTGAAAAAAAAAATTTTGACAAAAAGAAATTTGACAAAAAAAAAATTGACAAAAAAAATTTTGACAAAAGAAATTTGACAAAAGAAATTTGACAAAAAAAATTTGACAAAAAGAAATTTGACAAAAAAAAAATAATTGACAAAAAAAATTTTGACAAAAGAAATTTGACAAAAGAAATTTGACAAAAAAAATTTGACAAAAAAAAGATTTGACAAAAAAAAATTTGACAAAAAAAATTGACAAAAAAAATCAATGACTGAATCAACACAACAGTTAGCTTTAAAATCCTTTTGAACTCAAAAAGCCGTGATCGCAGAGATCGGCCGGTGTTTTGGTTTAAACGGCGACCCTGTTAACTGGAGACTCTCAACCGGATGCATCCCTCATAAACGTCTTTAGACCATCATTAAATATCTGATGAGGATATTTTGAAATCTTAATAAAAACTAAACTAGTTTGCATTCCCAGGAAATCCCTCTGTGTTTCAACAGCTGTGTAAACTCCACAAACACTGACACGTTCAGCTGAAGGTCTCCAGTTTACAGGGTCACTTTTAAAACCGGAACACCGGGAGGAGAGACGCATTCACGGTGGGCTGAGAGAAGACTACTGTTACAAGCTGCTAAATCAAGAGAATCACAGCTTCTTCTTTTGAAAAGTACACACACATACAAAAAAGATAGAACAAATAAAAACTAATGAAAGAAAGAGAAATCAAGAGAATCACAGATGGAAAAAACAATGACTGTGAATGGTTTTTGGAAAAATTTGAAAAACAAAAATTTGAAAAAAAAAATTTTGCCAAAAAAGATTTTGACAAAAAAAAATTTGACAAAAAAGATTTTGACAAAAAAAATTTTGACAAAAAAAAATTTGACAATAAAAAATTTTGACAAAAAAAAATTTAACAAAATAAAAATTGACAAAAAAAATTGACAAAAAAAAATTGACAAAAAAAAATCAATGTCAGAATCAACACAACAGTTAGCCTGTTAGCATGAAGAGACTCAGCTGGTCTGTTTTAGATGGTGCTATATTTCATCACAGATGGATTCACTGAATCAACACGTGAGAGGAGATAAGCGCGAGTAGCAAAGACGTTTCAACACGGCTTTAAAATCCTTTTGAACTCAAAAAGCCGTGATCGCAGAGATCAGCAGGTGTTTTGGTTTAAACGGCGACCCTGTTAACTGGAGACTCTCAGCCGGATGGATCCCTCATAAACGTCTTTAGACCATCATTAAATATCTGATGAGGATATTTTGAAATCTTAATAAAAACTAAACTAGTTTGCATTCCCAGGAACTCCCTCTGTGTTTCAACAGCTGTGTAAACTCCACAAACACTGACACGTTCAGCTGAAGGTCTCCAGTTTACAGGGTCACTTTTAAAACCGGAACACCGGGAGGAGAGACGCATTCACGGTGGGCTGAGAGAAGACTACTGTTACAAGCTGCTAAATCAAGAGAATCACAGCTTCTTCTTTTGAAAAGTACACACACATACAAAAAAGATAGAACAAATAAAAACTAATGAAAGAAAGAGAAATCAAGAGAATCACAGATGGAAAAAAAAAAAATGACTGTAAATGGTTTTTGGAAAAAAAATTTGACAAAAAAAAATTTTGACAATTTTTTTTTGACAAAACTTTTTTTGACAAAATTTTTTGTTGACAAATTTTTTTTTTGACAAAAACAAATTGACAAAAAAGTTGACCATGTCGAAAAAATAAATTTTCCTCAAACTTGAAATTGTGCTCCAAAAGCAGAAAAACATGAAAAAAAGTGAAAATGTTGAGCCTGCAGTTTAAAACATGGAAAAAGCAATGAATGAATCAACAAGTCTAAAGTCTAAGTCTGTGAGTTTGCAGAGGACCTCGTGGCTCTGTGGTGTAATGGACAGCGCATTGGACTTCTAGTCAGACACAGGAGGAGTGATTCAAAGGTTGAGGGTTGGAGTCCCACCAGAGTCGAGCTTTATGTCGTACTGGGTCGACACCATAATGAGTGCTACATGCTTCAGAGTTGGTGTGTCCACATCACTCTGCAGTACTCCCTCTGAACACTAGGTGCTTGCATGAGGGTGCATGAAGTCTGTTGGTTTACGTCCATGATAAGGAGATCAGTCTCTGCAGGGATCCTTTCAATGTTAAAACTCTGTGCACCCTTAATCACTTAGGCCCCAAAATAAGGCCCATGTTTAAAAATAGCAGCCCCCCCCCTTTAACAAATAGCACACTGAACAGAGCTGATACTCTACATCCCAATGAAGCCGGCCAAACAAGTGACTCAGTGGTTCTGAAGCCCGGCCAGTAAAACTTGCAGAATCTTGAGGTGGAGCCAAAGAGGCATGGTGAAAAGTGTGAAGTGTAGTGCAGAGTCCACAGAGTCCTGAAACCCTGCCAACAGGCTCACTGTACAGGAGGAGTGAAACCAGTGAGCGGACATGGAAGGAAAGGATGAGCCGGTGCCAGAAGAGCACGGCGAGCAAAGAGCTGACACCCGGCCAAAAAGTCCTACGAGGCCGCCGCCGCCGCCGTCCTGCTTACTAATCAAGTACAGTACAGAGAGGAGGAGGGAGGAGGAGGGAGGAGGGCTGCATGTCTGGAGTCAGGCTGCAGAGAGCGACGGGCTTCAGGACATTCTGCTGATTCATGCTCAGAGACGAGGCCGAGGGAGACGAGGCCAAGAGAGAGAGAGAGAGAGAGAGAGTCAGAAATATACGACACCAACACCTGATCAGACAAACACACCAGCTGAGAGGAGGTTAGGATCCTGCAGGACGGATCAGTGTGCAGGAGGCGATCAATAACACACTGACAGACGACTAGTCGGTCTCTTTCACGGGTTTTTACCTTCAATAATACCACCATCACGTAAAAGCATATACTGTATAAAACATGGGTGTAGACTCAGTGACGCCATATTGGAAATGCAGACTCAGTCCACCAAGAAGCAGACCAAAACCATTTTTCCAACCAGGCTTTAAACTTTTTATATATCTGCTGTAAAACCATCTTTTTAAATGGTGTGTATGCAGCTTCCTTGGCTTTTGCAGCCAGCCTCTAGTGGACACTAAAGGAACTGCATTTTTTTTTAGCACTTCCCCACTAGCTTCATATGTCAACACCAAAGGTTTCCACTTGGTACTACACTTATCTGATTTGATGCAATCATAGGTTTCATGTCTTTATATTTAAAGCTCCAGTAGGGAGGTTTAGCCAGTTATGAGACAGACTTTATTTAATATTAGAGACTATTTATTTTTCATTTCACTGTTAAAAGACAGTAGAAGGAGATTTTTTTTCTGCCTTTAAATGTTCAGGACACAGTCAGCACATTTTTTTAGAGGTACTGCTTTGACCACAGGGGGGCGCCAACACTGACACACACCAAAAGGTTCCTCACAGGAGCTTTAAGAAGTGCATGGTCCTTTCTGCTGTAGGGGGCGCTGTAGTAACAACTTCTAGGAAACTCCTGAAATAAAGCTCCTGAAAATCTACCAAGTAAAGTGACATTTATGAATACAGAAAAAAAAAATGAAGGCCGCTAAAAATATAGAATTTGGAAGGCAGAGGAGCAAAAAATAAATAAAAAAATTTATCAAGGCATCATTTTAAAAAAAGTCAAAAATCTGACTTTAATCTCACAATTCTAGAATTCTGAGAAAAAATGACAGAGTTCTGGAATTTTGCTGCTTTTCTCAGAATTCTAGAATTTTACTACTTTTCTCAGAATTCTAGAATTTTACTACTTTTCTCAGAATTCTAGAATTTTGATATGATTGGCAAAATTCCAGAATTCTGTCACTTCAATCTCAGCATTTAAAAAAAAAGAAAAAAAGACTCCTTAAAAAATGTATTTTTGCTTGCCTGCCTTCCTAAATGTATTTGTTCCTCTGCCCCTGATCCTCTTCTGTTTATAAAAGTGAACAAAGATGTCTGAAATCTAGAGACTTATTTCCTAGTCCTGATTTTAAAGATCCAGTTGAAGTGAAATCTCAGTGTCAGAGTTTCTACCTCCCTGATGTCATGATGATTGGGTGTGTATTAGCTCCCTCTGTGATTGATGTTTGAATACACCTGAGCTCACAGGTGTTAATGTCTTAACGGTGCTTTAATCTTCTGTCACTCGTTCTCTCTCTTCTCCTCTCAGGACTCTAAACGATCCTTCTGATCACACAGACTTTAAAGACAGGAGCCTGATTGATCTGTTATTGATCACTGATTGATCTTCTCTCACAAGTCAGAGTGAGCTGACATCACACCGAGAAGGAGGGAAACATCCAACCTTACATATGAAGAAGTTTACATGATGTATATCCTCCTCTATCTAGTTCTGTTAGAGAAGATGTTTAATCAAACTTGTTATTCCAACAATACAGATCACAGATGTGTGTTTGCAGTGTGGTCAGGCTTCCCTTTACTGCAGCAGAGAGTGACATCTGCTGGCTGTTCACCGTCACTGCAGGATCTCCTGAGCCAGTGCAGAAAATACAAGAACTAACATGAAATATTAAGTGTGTGAACATCAAGACATGATGACAGACATGACTCTGTAGTGGAAGTCACTGCATTAAAAACAGACATGACTCTGTAGTGGAAGTCACTGCATTAAACAGACATGACTCTGTAGTGGAAGTCACTGCATTAAAAACAGACATGACTGTAGTGGAAGTCACTGCATTAAACACAGACACGACTCTGTAGTGGAAGTCACTGCATTAAACACAGACATGACTCTGTAGTGGAAGTCACTGCATTAAAAACAGACATGACTCTGTAGTGGAAGTCACTGCATTATAAACAGACATGACTCTGTAGTGGAAGTCACTGCATTAAAAACAGACATGACTCTGTAGTGGAAGTCACTGCATTAAACACAGACATGACTCTGTAGTGGAAGTCACTGCATTAAACACAGACATGACTCTGTAGTGGAAGTCACTGCATTAAAAACAGACATGACTCTGTAGTGGAAGTCACTGCATTAAACACAGACATGACTCTGTAGTGGAAGTCACTGCATTAAACAGACATGACTCTGTAGTGGAAGTCACTGCATTAAAAACAGACATGACTCTGTAGTGGAAGTCACTGCATTAAACACAGACATGACTCTGTAGTGGAAGTCACTGCTTTAAACACAGACATGACTCTGTAGTGGAAGTCACTGCATTAAACACAGACATGACTCTGTAGTGGAAGTCACTGCATTAAACACAGACATGACTCTGTAGTGGAAGTCACTGCATTAAAAACAGACATGACTCTGTAGTGGAAGTCACTGCATTAAACACAGACATGACTCTGTAGTGGAAGTCACTGCATTAAAAACAGACATGACTCTGTAGTGGAAGTCACTGCATTAAACACAGACATGACTCTGTAGTGGAAGTCACTGCATTAAACACAGTCATGACTCTGTAGTGGAAGTCACTGCATTAAAAACAGACATGACTCTGTAGTGGAAGTCACTGCATTAAACACAGACATGACTCTGTAGTGGAAGTCACTGCATTAAACACAGACATGACTCTGTGGTGGAAGTCACTGCATTAAACACAGACATGACTCTGTAGTGGAAGTCACTGCATTAAAAACAGACATGACTCTGTAGTGGAAGTCACTGCATTAAAAACAGACATGACTCTGTAGTGGAAGTCACTGCATTAAACAGACATGACTCCGTAGTGGAAGTCACTGCATTAAAAACAGACATGACTCTGTAGTGGAAGTCACTGCATTAAAAACAGACATGACTCTGTAGTGGAAGTCACTGCATTAAACACAGACATGACTCTGTAGTGGAAGTCACTGCATTAAACACAGACATGACTCTGTAGTTGAAGTCACTGCATTAAACACAGACATGACTCTGTAGTGGAAGTCACTGCATTAAACATAGACATGACTCTGTAGTGGAAGTCACTGCATTAAACACAGACATGACTCTGTGGCAGAAGTCACTGCATTAAAAACAGACATGACTCTGTAGTGGAAGTTACTGCATTAAAAACAGACATGACTCTGTAGTGGAAGTCACTGCATTAAACACAGACATGACTCTGTAGTGGAAGTCACTGCATTAAACAGACATGACTCCGTAGTGGAAGTCACTGCATTAAAAACAGACATGACTCTGTAGTGGAAGTCACTGCATTAAAAACAGACATGACTCTGTAGTGGAAGTCACTGCATTAAAAACAGACATGACTCTGTAGTGGAAGTCACTGCATTAAAAACAGACATGACTCTGTAGTGGAAGTCACTGCATTAAACACAGACATGACTCTGTAGTGGAAGTCACTGCATTAAACAGACATGACTCCGTAGTGGAAGTCACTGCATTAAAAACAGACATGACTCTGTAGTGGAAGTCACTGCATTATAAACAGACATGACTCTGTAGTGGAAGTCACTGCATTAAACACAGACATGACTCTGTAGTGGAAGTCACTGCATTAAACACAGACATGACTCTGTAGTTGAAGTCACTGCATTAAACACAGACATGACTCTGTAGTGGAAGTCACTGCATTAAACATAGACATGACTCTGTAGTGGAAGTCACTGCATTAAACACAGACATGACTCTGTGGCAGAAGTCACTGCATTAAAAACAGACATGACTCTGTAGTGGAAGTTACTGCATTAAAAACAGACATGACTCTGTAGTGGAAGTCACTGCATTAAACTAAGACATGGCTGTTTCAAATTTAAGAGAAGTTAATATTTTCACAAAACAATAAATTTGTCAGTTTTAACATTTTATATTTATGTGATTGTCTTTGCAGTATTTCCACTTTAACATTTGTAAACTATTTTATTAATGGTTTATTAATTTGTTTCATGGTTTGGAATTGGGTTGTACAATAAAAACATTAAACTTCATTATAAGACATTTTTTAATTTATTTAAGAGACCAAATATTGAATATTTTCAGTTAAGAGGTTGATTAAAAATGTCAGAGAGTAAAGTTGAATCACATTGAACCAATACTAGCTGATGAAACAGACTTAATAAAGTCCTGATAATCAAAGTAATAACTCCTAATGGACTTAATGTTCTTCTGTTATTGAACTCCTTTGAAGGAAGGGGAAAGTTAACAGCTGAGCTGGAGATCAAATGAGATGACTGAAGCTGTTAACAGTTGAATAAACAGTTTCCATGTTCAGTCATCATCACATCATCTCTCACTTCAAACCATCAAAGAGGTCAGGGGTCAAATCAAAGTCCAGAGTCCTCTCAGGTCCCACTGAAGTCCAGGAGTCTCATTAACACATTAAAGACCTGTCAGGTGTTTGATGGAGGAGCCACACTTTAAAGCTCCTCCTGGACCCCCTGCAGAGTCCACGAGCTTTACTCTGACCCTGATCATGGACGGGACCACAGTGACGGACTTCAGCATCGAGAGGATCCTGTCCCCCCAGCTGGGACTCAAGCCGCAGAGCAAGCACCGAGCCCCGGACGGTTACCTGCAGGGGATCCCCGGGGGTTTCAGTCCGGATTACACAGGGCTCTTCAGACCTCCTGGGGCCTTCACGGTCCCGGTCCCGGTCCCGGTCCCGGCCTCGGTGCCAGGCTGCCTGCAGTACTCGGGGATGAAGTTTGGAGAACCGTTTTACGGAGTCCATCACAGGGACTTCAGCTTCCATCCAAACACAGGAGTTTACCTGCGCTACAGCCAGCAGGACCCCACAGGTAGGTCCACCTTCAAAACCTGGTCTCTGTTTATTATTGTGTCTCAGTTTGAAAAAGAAAACTTTATTTATTCAAGGAAGAGTGACACTTATCAATCAATCAATCAAACTTTATTTATAGATCAGCTTTCATACAAAGGAATACAATTCAAAGTTATTCACAGCGACTGAAAACAAGAAGAAGAAATAAAATCACTTCTTGTTTTTTAATATTTCTGTTTAATATTTTATTTTATTATTATTTCTACTTCTTGTTTTCAGTCGATGTAAAAAAAACTTTGAATTGCATTTGATCTGTTTGAAGGGTGATCTATAAATAAATATTATCATTATTATTATTTTAAAATCACTTCTTGTTTTTAAATATTTATTTCCATTATTTTATTTTAAAAATAATAATAATATAAATCTTTATTTATAGAGCACTTTTCAAAAACTAACTACAGTTAGTGTAAGTGTCATCACTATTTCTAAATGATGTTCTGTTCATTATTATCATGGCAGCTGTTTCTCTTGGCAATTCTACAAAGAATGTAAAAATATTTTTGTTTTATTTTTTCTTACATTTTTACATTTAATTTGCAGGAAATGTTTAATAATAAAATATATATATATATATATGTTTATTAATAATAAAGTGTTTCCTTTTCTCTTCTTTAGCAGGTTATCAATGTTACCACCAAGCAGCCGTGTCTGCGCAGCCGCAGCAGCAGCAGCAGCAGCGTCAGAAGCCCCGGATGAGGACGGTGTTCACGGACAGTCAGTCCAAACAGCTCGAGGCTCTGTTCGAGTCCACGGACTATCCCACGGTGGATGCGCGCGCAGATGTGGCGAGACGCACCGGGCTGAGTGAGGAGACCGTCAGGGTGAGTCTGAAGGTTTTAATCAGTCTGAGGTTTTAAACACTGAGACTCAAGTTTACCATGATGTGAAGTTGGCATCTGATTCAACTGTTTTTATTAAGGGGACAAGGACCTGATCCAAAACCACTATACCTGGACTTTACTGTTCTGGACTAGGTCTAGATAATCTAAGACAGCCTACAGACTCTTTAAAACACAGAATCACATTTTTAAACATTTATTCTAGCTGGGGAAACACATTAAAGGGTCATTTCACAGTTTTTCCTGACTGGACCACATAAGACCAGGTCCTGATCCAGAACCCCAATACCTAGACTTGTCAAATCTGGACCAAGTTATTCTGAAGAGTGTAAAAACTCTTTAAAAACCCCATTTCAGATTTTAGAAACCTTTAATCTGTTTATGAAAATACAATGAAAAGCGATATTTAATATAAATTATTGAAAATAAAAAAAGTTAAATCGCCATTTTTTTTACATTTTCACAATGCACTACATAATTAAGTTGGGTTTTAAGAAGTCTGTAGAGTCTCTAGTCCAGATCTAACTAGTCTAGGTGTAGTGGTTTTGGATCAGGACCTAGTTTTCTTGACATTCCTGCAACAGATACATTGAGAACTACGAATCACATACTTACTTCAGCATTGTTTTGATGTTCTGCTGCTCTTTATATTAAACCCACAGACCTATAAATGGTTTTTCCCAATATTTATAATCAGCTAAGTCTTTAAGGCCCCCCTCCTGAGCTCCCCCTCATCAGGCCGACTTATTAAACCAATTTAAAATGTCTAAATCAGTAGTTAAACTCTCCTTCTTCTTCTTCTTTGTGTTTCAGGTTTGGTTCAAGAACCGCCGAGCCCGCAGGAAGAGGCAGCGCAGCGGGTCCAAGGTCAAGTCCCCCTCCCCGCACCCCTCCACAGGAGCAGAGAGGAGGATCTTCAGCTCCTTCCTCTGAACCTGACGGACCGTCCACCTGCTGCTCAGAGGTCAAACTCACCTCCTGCAGCCGCCTTCAGAGGTCAAAGGTCACCTCAGGACACTTCAAACATCTGCTCACTGCAGCTGCTCTGATGATGCGTTTAGGAGCTGCTGGGAAAGTCAGACATTTGAGGACTTGAAGTTTGGATCTCCAGTTTTAATTTATTTTGTAAATGTATTTATTGAAATCTGCTTTTTAAAAACACGGTTTTGGAAACACGAGCGCCTTTTGTTACCTTGAATATTGAAATAAATGTGGTTATAAAATCAGTCCTGTGTTGTTTTTTATATTCATCGTTTACTTTGTTTAGAAGCTGGAAAAACAGATTTAAAAAACTGAAATAAATCAGCTAAAATCACCTCCTTCTTTTTGGCTCAGGGGTACTGAAGTACTTCTACCTTTCAGAGAGAGTTGCACTTTAAAAACTGGCCACTAGGTGTCAGTGTTACACATGTACCAAGGTTTTGCAAGACCTGAAACCAGTGTGGGTGCAGATTTCAAGATGCATGCACCATTTTAGACTTTAGCTTTTTCTTTTCATGCTGCTTACTTCTAATTTAGGTACTTCACATTGCATGGAAACTATCTTCACAAACACGGTCATTTAACCTTGCAGGACACAGGATTTGCTGGTGTACTCCTGCTGTTTGTTGTTGTGTTTGAGGGTTTAAATCCAATACTGTATCAGTTTAACACTCCTAAAATACCAAATGAGCATCGTCTGTTTCATTTCCTTGCTTCAAGACGTCTCTGTTTTTAAACTCTGCTTGCTCCTGCAGTCGTCTGATTGAAGATTACAGAAACTGGCATTTATAAAATGTGTGTAGGACACATGAGAAGCAGTTTTGATCCGGATGTTTGAACTCTTTGACTAAATCTCAGTTCGGATGACAATCAAGAGCTTTACTTGTGGGGGACCTCGAGTGTTGATGTTAGCCTCAGATTAAGTTGTTTGAGTTAAATTAGACCTAAAAATAGATCCTGAGTGACGCTTAAAATCCCTCTTAAACTGAGTAAAAGGAAAACAAAGCTAGTCAATCTTTAACTCTGTGCATCATTAATTAAAATACAGTTAATAAATTTTACTTTCTGAGTAAGTCGACATCAAAACAGAAAGAAATAGTGAATAAAGGGTAAGATTAGATAAGTTTAAACTTCTCCCTACTCCTTTTAGTACATGTAAAGTAAAATGTTTCAGTGCTTGTTAATGGAACTGATGGATTTGGGGTTTTTTGTATAACTATTTCTTCTTTTTTACTTTTACATGATCCAAATAAAGACATCAAATCAAATCAAATCAAACATCTGAAAGTGTCTGCAGAGAGGAAGTCCACTGGACACGAGCGTTAGAAAAACAACATCAAATTCTTTATTATATTCATAGAGTTATTATTAGAAGCATTTCCATGCTGATGAAGAAGAAGAAGAAGAAGAAGAAGAAGAAGAAGATACACTTATTGAAAAAAACAAATCAGAAAATACTGAGAGAGAGAGAGAGAGAGAGAGAGAGAGAGAGAGAGAGAGAGAGAGAGAGAGAGAGAGAGAGCATGCAGTGAGTATCTGTTAGGATGAGGACGTCCGATTGCTCGTTCTCCCGTTTCCCCTTTTTAACGCCGTCAGCTTCTTCACACACTTTAAAAAACAGGAGTTACTCACACACGTGGACCATGAACGCACGCACGTTACAAAACCGGAGAACATAAAGTACACTTAGTGAAGTTATCAAAATATAGGCTATATACTGAAGACTCTGAAGACTCTGAAGACGCAGTAATGTTAAAAACAACCAGTGTGGAGTTAGTTTCTACGAGCTGAACAGGATAACCTTCAGACACAAACGCTGATCCATCAGGGAGGATTTAAAGGACCAAAGAGGTGTTACAGAGGGTTTTAGCTTAGCATGAGACGGTTCAATGCTAACGAATGTTTTCCACATCAGCCTGCAGAGTTTCATGACAGAGATCAGAAGCTTTCTGAGACTCAGAGCTCGTGATGCGCCCTCTAGTGGCTGTTTTAGTCATGACGGGAGAAGAGGTTTAACTTGTGGTGTTTTTCGACCGCAGGAACTTTACCCCGGAACCAGGAACTTTACCCCTAAACTAGGGACTTCACCCCTGAACTAGGAACTTTACCCCTTAACTAGGGACTTTACCCCTGAACTAGGAACTTTACCCCTGAACCAGGAACTTTACCCCTAAACTAGGGACTTTACCCCTGAACTAGGAACTTTACCCCTGAACTAGGAACTTTACCCCTGAACTAGGGACTGTACCCCTGAACTAGGAACTGTACCCCTGAACTAGGAACTTTACCCCTGAACTAGGAACTTTACCCCTGAACTAGGGACTTTCCCCCTGAACTAGGAACTTCCCCCCTGAACTAGGAACTTTACCCCTGAACTAGGAACTTTACCCCTGAACTAGGAACTTTACCCCTGAACTAGGGACTTTCCCCCTGAACTAGGGACTTCACCCCTGAACTAGGAACTTCACCCCTGAACTAGGGACTTCACCCCTGAACTAGGAACTTCACCCCGGAACTAGGAACTTTACCCCGGAACTAGGAACTTTACCCCTGAACTAGGGACTTTACCCCTGAACTAGGGACTTCACCCCTGAACTAGGGACTTCACCCCTGAACTAGGAACTTCACCCCTGAACTAGGAACTTTACCCCTGAACTAGGGACTTAACCCCTGAACTAGGGACTTTACCCCTGAACTAGGGACTTCACCCCTGAACTAGGGACTTAACCCCTGAACTAGGAACTTCACCCCGGAACTAGGAACTTTACCCCTGAACTAGGGACTTTACCCCTGAACTAGGGACTTCACCCCTGAACTAGGGACTTCACCCCTGAACTAGGGACTTAACCCCTGAACTAGGAACTTCACCCCTGAACTAGGGACTCAACCCCTGAACTAGGGACTTAACCCCTGAACTAGGAACTTCACCCCTGAACTAGGGACTTAACCCCTGAACTAGGAACTTCACCCCTGAACTAGGGACTCAACCCCTGAACTAGGGACTTCACCCCTGAACTAGGGACTTAACCCCTGAACTAGGGACTTCACCCCTGAACTAGGGACTTCACCCCTGAACTAGGGACTTAACCCCTGAACTAGGGACTTAACCCCTGAACTAGGGACTTCACCCCTGAACTAGGGACTTCACCCCAGAACTACGTGCATTTTGACTGGAGGAACCAGGGTCTAAATTTAGTTCAGGAGTAGATAATCTCCCCCCTGAAAAGCCCCTGCTTGGAGGGCAGTTTTTTTCAAAGGTCCCAGGACTTTTGGTTGAACGTGTCAGTGTTTGTGGAGTTCACACAGCTGTTGAAACACAGAGGGAGTTCCTAGAAATGCAAACTAGTTTAGTTTTTATTAAGATTTTTTTCTCCATATGTCACTGGCCTGATTTACACAATCTACCCGGGACTTCAGCCCAATGGAGGCACAGGAACCTTTTAGTTCAGGGGAAAGTAGTCCTAGGGGCTAAAAGACCCCGGAACTCTTGTTGGAAATGCACCTTTGGAGTCTTTGGGCGACGGATGGTTTCAAACAAACACTGGTGCAAGAACTTTGCAGCTACATGTAACGTCGCTTATGTCGTACTCAACCAAAACATCAAACATCAAAAACCTCTGTGGAAGTTTCAGCTGAATTTTAACTCTTTAAGCTCTGTTTTGGTCTCCACCACCTCCTACAGTTGGCTTTGTGTCCCTGCTGCTCTTCAGCGTCGCTCTTTAACTCTTTAACTTCTGAAAGAGACTCTGTGATTCAGTGGTTTTTAATCAAAGAGCCAAAACAGACAAACACCACTTTGGTCCCTTAAAGGAGGAGAACAAATCCAGAGTATGTGACGAGTCGACGAAAGCTTGTCTTCGTCGTCGTCGCTCTTCGTGGTGAGATGAGTAACCGGTGACTCACTAGTGACACTTAGTGGCCAAACCAGAGCAAGCTCCACGTTTACAGAAAGAACACCATGTTCAAACCAACGGGGACGTTATTGACTGAACCGTACGTTTACTGTTACAAAGACGAACCTCACCATCACTGTGGTCCACTGACACCGACGTTCACCGGGAGGATGGAGGAAGCAGAGGATCCTGGCGATCCTAGTGTGTGTGTGTGTGTGTGTGTGTGTGTGAAATCATAAGCTGGGGGAAGTGTTCTGTTCAGGGTTTTGGAGGTTTTGGACGAGGGACGGCTGGGAGAAGGAGCGACCGGTGAGAATTTGGGGAAGGTAAAGCGTTGAGTCGTCTGCGTATCGCTTGAATCTGAAGACGAGGGATTGGTTTCTGGACGGTTTCGATCACTCAGGAGGTTTTCTGCCTTTAATTTGAGAGGCTGAGGGGAGCTGGAGTCCGATGCAAGCCAGACAAATGTGAGTTTCTTGGTTTGATAACAGTTGGAATAAAGTTTCTTAAGATATCCCAACTAATCAGGACCTCCAGAAGAATGTGAAAGTTGAAGCTGAAGTCTTTACGGGTAGTTTTAAAGCTCGGTGGCTCGGACAGACGACATCCCAGCGTACGTTCTGTCATCGCAGGAGTTTGTGTCCAAAAAGCTAAACTGATCAGACAGGGTTCCCACTCTTTTCCAGGACATTTCCAGGGATGATCAAGCTGGTATGACCGTCTAAATTGAGTTCCTAATTTAGTTCCTAAATAGTCTAATATGTTCCTCTCAGTGGAAGTCTACATTGAAAGACGTGCAGTCTCTCTTACATGATTAAAAATGATGGCAAATTGATTATAGAAGTATGCAACCACAGATGGACAGCACTTCACTTTATTAGTGCAACCAAGTAACAATGATGGCTAACTCTCATCTCAGCTTTCTCTTTTCTCAGAAAATATAAAATTAGCTAAGAAAGAAACAAAAGAGCCAGCAGAGGACTCTGGAAGCTGCCTTACTGAAATAAATAATAATGATAATAATCAGAGGATCAGTGCATTAATGAGCTAAATAGATCTGAAGGACAAAAAATGGTCACAAATGTTGAATGGGGATGTGTGTTTTTAACCTTGTCAGGTCGCACACAGTCATGTTGGAATCATTTTACAGGACTGGAAAACTGGACAACTGTTTTCCAGGTTTTCCAGGACGCGTGGGAACCCTGTCAGAGCCTAGGCCACGTCATCCTGCAGCTCAATGAGGATGTAAAGCTCCGGTCTGGTTGAGCCGAACTGGACGCCTGATGGACTTAAGCGCTGTAGTTGTCATTAGTAGATACTGAAGCTGATTCCACGGGCACGAAAAAGAACGACTATTATCGACAGCAGTGTGCGGGAGCAACCACAAAGTGCTTCTTTAGGCTGAGGCTGCAGAGCGCGAAGACCGGCGGAGAGAAAACCTCAGAGCGTGAAGACCGGCGGAGAGAAAACCTCAGAGCGTGAAGACCGGCGGAGAGAAAACCTCAGAGCGTGAAGACCGGCGGAGAGAAAACCTCAGAGCGTGATGGATTTACTCCAGACAGGAAGAGCGACGAGTGAGGGACTGGTTTCAGAGGATGGTGGATTTAAGAAGCCAGGATGTTTCAGGACTTGTGTTTGATGTTTCAAATCTCTGAATGCATGATGCTCTTTTGTTCTGGGCTTTTGAATCTCCCAGTCCCCGAATCAGTCCCTTCCACCTTTGATTCTGAAGTTGAAGTTTCGCCGTCTGCAGCCTCGGGCCGTCAGAGTGTGAGCGTGCTCGTCTCTCTGTGTCCGTGTGCTTACAGAGCGTGAAGAGACATTAACACAGGAACAGTTTCCACACAGAGATAGGTACACTGTTTACATATTGCTGTTTGCAGGTATACTTCAAGAGAGAGTTCAACATTAAGCACACACGTATGTTTTTAGATTAACTTCTTCGTAGATGCTCACATTCACGAAAAGAGGGGATGAGAGAGGAAGGAGGGAGAGAGAGAGAGAGAGAGAGAGAGGAGGGACACAGATATGTACAACTGATTATCATCCACAAACTGATTCAGTGTTTCTGTGAAGCGGACGTCAGGGGGCTGAAAACACTTGGATTTAAAGGTTTGAAGTCTAAGTGGTGGTTTTGGGTTTGTTAGCACTTTTGGTTAGCGACAGGTTACAGCTCTTCGTTTAACTCCGAACACGGACTCATGATTCTATTTGGCAAACTCATAAAGAAAACTGTTCCACGGCGTTCACCACTAACTACAGAACCGATGGGTTCTCTTTCCTTTCTCATGCAAAGATGGATAAACTTCATCTTCCAGCTGCACGCCTCCCTCTAACTCGTCCTGGGTCCAGTCTCTTAAAGAGACCAAGAACCGTTCAGGGAGATCCTCAAACGAAGCCGACACTCAGGCGGTGACACGATGATGAAACACGATGGCGTTGGTTGACCCTGTTTTCAGTTCGACATCTGAGATTAAAGCATGCAGGTGATAAAAGGTTCAGACGGTTTTTAAGGGATTGAGATCTGATCTAAGGCCCTGACTTTGACCCGGTACAGGTGTAACCCTGGATCTCTGATACCTCTTTTCGACCCACTAAAGGGGGATCTGAGCAGAGACCGAGCTCTCCAAGGCTACGTCCAAGCTGCAACCCGACCCTGCAGTTTTCAAACTAAAACACAGACCGCATCTTCTCCTATGGTCTCAGTTTTAGGGGTTCTTGAACGCCGGAGCAGCCAGGGGCATGTCCAAAGGGCTTGCATGGGCCCCCCATTGATATCTGATAGGCCACCCCTGGTGCAACAGCAAAAGTCCCCAACTATGATTGGCAGAGGGACTTGCATCAAGGTTTTGGGATTCTGCAAACATAGACTTAAGGCCAAATCTGTTAGAGCTCCCCCTGGTGGCTCAAAGAAGTCCAGGCAGGCTCTTGAAGTTGCAAACGTTAAAAGGAGAGAGCAGTAGCGTGGACGTAGCGGATGATCCAGCGTTCGTTTGGATCGTCAGAGAGCGAGTGCAGGGCTTTCTAGTCGGGTCTGTAGTGTGCAGAGAGACCTTAAGACTGAGGGCGTTTAAGTTCTGGGTCCGATACCAGACTCTGTCAGAGTTAGTCCTTGTTGAAGCCGTCTCTTTGTGATGTTGGTGAGACCCAAATCTAGCAGCAGCAGAGTTCAAACTTAAAGCAGCACAAACAGACGAGGACGACGCTCGGACACTGAGATCAGATCGTTGATGAGTCGTGGATATCACCTCTGGGGGGAGGAGGGGGGATCGTTTAGCAGAGCTGGATTCTCAGTTTGGTTAGAGGAATGCAGGACGTTTGATCAGATACAAGGCACTATAGATTTTGCTATAGAACGGCTAAATTAGAGGGGGGCGGAGTTTCACTACGAGAAGTTTAACCGACGGACGGTGAGAGTCTGAGGAGGGGAGGAGAGAGCCAAAGTAAAAGATGAAGAGAAAGAGAGAGAGAGAGAGAGAGAAGAGTGGAGAGATCCATCCGGTGGAGGAAGAAGAAGGAGGGCGTGGTTAGGACTGCATCTCGGCACGCAGCATCCACGGGAACCAACAGCAGAACAGCAACCTGCAGGAGGAAGAGGAGGAGGAGGAGGAAGATGATGCATGAGTGAAGAGAGAGCGGAGATGCTAACAGCTCGACGCAAAACAAGAGCAGAGCTGCAGAACTTTACAGGCGTGTTTGCTCTGGATTAACCAGGACCGTCTGAGTCCTCTGTGTGGTCTCACCTGGATATGGAGCTCTCGGAGGTCAGGTCTTTAGGGGAACGCATCGTGTTGAAGTTACGCTTCGGCTGTGCCACTGCAGGAAGAAACAAACAAACATGAGACGAGTCGTTCCTGAGAGCTCGGATCCTCAGATTGTGTCTTAAACTCTGAAAGAGAAGAAGGAGAGAGACGGACACTCACTGGTGACTTGGTGGACCTTCTTCACCATGGATTTGTCGTTCTGCGAGCCGTCTTTAGGGCCTCCGATTCTGCAAAAACAAACAATGAAGGCATCAAGAAATGAAAAGTATTCAACAGAAGAATAGAAGAGGAAGAAGGAAGTGTGCAGCCTCACCTCTGCACGCGGGAGGGCGGAGCAAACACGCCGTATTTGGGCAGGCAGTTGAAGTAGCGGACGCCGAACACCGAGCCGTCGTGTTTCCCTGTCGGCTGATCCAACTCGATGCCGAACCAGTAACCTGCAGGGACCCAGACCGGGATTACAAACGTGACCTCTGTGAGTCTTAGATGTGTGTTAACATGCAGAGCGTGGAGAGCGAGCCTTCAAAGAACTCACCTGGAGCGAAGTCTGTCTTTCCATAGAAACGGACAACGCCGTTTTTCTGTCCGGCCACCAAAACCTGATCCCCAACCTCCACGTTCAGACCCTCCGGATCCAGACTGGCGACTGACGTCTTCTTCCTCTGGGCTGCAACACACACACGCACACACACACACACACATGATCAGACCAAGACACAGAAGGCGACCAGAGGAACTTTCCCCCTGAACTTCATGCGTTTCGACCCAGGAACTCTTGGTCGGAATGCACCTTTAGGCACACATGCATCAGAGCTGTGTTACCTCTCTCTCTCTCCTTCTCCTTCTTCTCTTTCTCCTTCTTGGTCTTCCCGGCGAGGCGGGAGGCCAGGTCCAGGCGGGGGGTCCTGGGTGTGGAGGTGACGGATGAAGGTGTGTGATCCAGGACTTTGCAAATCTTTGAGACGGGAGCAAAAATCCCTGAAAGAAAGAAAGAAAGATTCAAGACTCAGAGGCGGCAGACGGAGCCGGTTCGCCCTCCTGATTCATCTAAAGCCACAACCGGCTCCTCTTTTAGCTCTGTTTTGGTCTCCACCACCTCCTACAGATGGTTTTGCATCCATTGGCTCGATGCAGGGGTTCAAAAACTTGCTGCAGCAGCTGTTACCTAGCTTAGGAGGGCAGATGAAGTAGCGCACGCCGCCCACGCTGCCGTCGTTCTTCCCCTCAGGCTCATCCAGCTCCACGCCGACCCACTGACCGCTGGCGAACTCTGTCGTCCCGCAAAACCTCAGAGTGCCGCTCTGAGAGAGAGAGAGAGAGAGAGAGAGAGAGAGAGAGAGAGAGAGGGAGAGAGAGAGATCTGTAAGAATAGGTGTGTGTGCAGAGAGGTAAAAGCTGTGTGTGTTTGCTGCTGTGGTTCATGGCGGGGAGAGAGAGAGGGGGGGGGCGGGGCTGCAGATGGAGTGAAGGTAAAACAGGACCTGATTGGTCATGGGACAGGAAGTCAGTTCAGTTAGTCTACAAATCCAGCCGGCGTCCGCTCCAACAAACCTGTTTGAGGGGTTCAGGCGGGCTGTCGTCGCGGTTCAGGTCTCTCTGGAGCTACAGAGAGTGTGAGAACGCACGGTTCAGAGCTCAGACAGCACGGCGGCGGCCATGACAGCTCCACAGACATCACAGAACAACACTTTCATCCGTGCACTTTAACGCAATCTGACGGGGAAACATCAGAGGCGACTGGACTCGTTTGAGGAGCATGAACAGAAATAAAAACCTGCTCTTCATGTTTCAGGATTCAAACATTTCCCTCCCTGATCTTCCCAGGATTTATCCTGTCTCACTTTTTGCCTTGCAGGGAATAAAACAGAAAATGTCAGCTAGTATCGCCGCTAAAAGGACCTCAGCATCTCCCTCAGGTCCTCCTGATTCACCTAAAGCCACAATCGGCTCCTCTTTTAGCTCTGTTTTGGTCTCCACCACCTCCTACAGTAGGTTTTGCACCCATTGGGACCCACTTTTAAAATACACACATTAATCTAATTCAATAAAGCTCGGTGTGAAAACCACCGCCTGCGTCCCTGCTCCTCCTCAGTGTCTGACCTTCATGTCGTCCAGCACGATGCGGTCTCCCAGCTTCAGCCCCAGAGAGGTCAGCATCAGGTTCCCGGGGATGTTGTCGTAGTTGGGCAGCGTGGCTCTGGGGAGGTTACAGCTGAGGGGGACGGCGTCCAGCAGCAGCTGCCTCAGCTCTTTGGCCACCATGGCCGCCTCCGCTTTGTCCAGACTCATGTCCATCGGGTCGGGGACCACATCGGCGGGGACCTGGCTCTTATCGTTCTGCAGAGAGAGGAGGAGGAAGAGGGAGACGGTCTGACATGGCTGCAAAGTAATCTTTAAAATGTGTGAGAGTAAAGAGCAGGATGGAGGTCGATGGATGGATTTCAGAGGCAGAAGCAGGAGGAACAAAGGAAGGTGTTTTTACCCGGACGCTGGGGTTGGCTCCGTGCTCCAGCAGACACTTGACGGCTCCCAGGCAGAGGTTGGAGGCGGCGATGTGGAGAGCTGTGCCGTAGTGAAAGTCACTGCAGGTGGAGTTCAGCACTGAGGAGACAACAGAGGAGGAGGAGGAGGAGGAGGAGGAGGAGGAGGAGGAGGAGGAGGAGGAGGAGGAGGTGAATACTTCAAAGATTGAGCGAGTCGTCAGTGATCCTTGAAGAGATGTGTGTGTACCTCTGGGTTTAGCAGCTTTGAGCAGGATCCGGATCAGCTCTGGGACGTCGAAGTAAGCGGCGTAGTGCAGGGCGTTCATGTTGGTCCAGCGGCTCCTCAGACTGACGTCGGCTCCCAGAGAGATCAGCTGACTGGTGAGACGCAGAGCGGCCGACGGGTCGCCTGAAAACACAAAGACGACTCGCTGCATTAAAAACAGGTTTTGAAAGATAACAGGAGACCGGGTTATCTCTCCTTGTACTGGAGGACCCGGGTCAGTCTGGTATCTTACCGACTCCGTGGGCCCCGGCCTTGCAGCTGTAGTGCAGCAGAGTCATGTCGGTCAAACCGTCACGGTCGTTGACGTGGCAACCTCGCTTCAGGATCTGAGGAACAGACGGACACGAAGAACAGGCGCTCTTGATTTAATAAGTGAGTTTAGCTGGAAGCTGAGCGTGCGTCCTGTTTCTTTTCTTTTGCATGTGAACAAAGGAGACCAACATTTTCAGCTGCATTGACTTCATTCAAACTAAATGATGGATTATTAAAACTGAAGGAAATTCCTGAGACCTCCACCCTTCAGTCAAACATGAACATCTGGATTTATCTCTAGTCTGACGGGTCATGGTTCAGTCTGAATGACGTGAACAAAACTGGACTTTTTATAAATCATAAAAACCTCAGTTATATCATATTAATAAGTTATATACCCATATGAATAATGACTTAAAAATAAAATTAAATAGATAAATAAATAAGAAAAATAAAATATTAAGAAAAGAAGAAAAAAATTGATTAATTCATCAATTACAGTAATAATAATAAAAAGAAAAAATATAAAGAATATATATACTACTAATACTTCTATTACAGCTAATAATAATAATTATAATTATTATGAAAAATAATATTAAATAAAGATAATATATACTACTAATATTACTACCACAATTAATAATAATAATTATAATAAAATAAATAATAAATAAAGATTATATATGCTATTAATATTACTACTATAACTAATAAAAACAACTTAAATAATTTCAATAAACATTTTAATAATTAAAATAATATGTACTACTAATCCTTCTACTACAATTAATCATAATAATTATAATAAATATTAAAAATAATTTTAAATAAAGATAATGTATTCTGCTAATACTACTATTACAATTAATAAGTATAATTATAATAAAAAGAACATTAATAAAGATTATATATACTACTAATATTACTACCACAACTCATAATAATAACTATAATAATTATAATAAAATGAATAATAAATACAGATAACATAATCTACCATTACTACTAATAACAGTAATTATAATATTAATATTAGTAAAAATAATAATAATAATAAAAAGGGTAATACATAAAAATAATACATAGAACTAATAATAATGATAATAATAAATAATAATAATAAAAATACCAATAAAAAAGGAAAAGGATAGATTCTAAATAAATAAATATATAAAATGATAATAAATAACTAAATGGATAAATAAAATAAAAAGAAGAGGAAATAAATAAAGAGATGTTGATTGTTAACTTTATTTTCTGGGCTTTTGTTCCTTTACAGAGAGGACAGGAGAGTGGACAGAGTAGGAAACTGGGAGAGAGAGAAAGGAGATCAAACATGGCCGCCTGCTTTCAGGGCTAAAGCCAGAGCTACGTGGCGTACAACTTAACCACTGGGCCAATCCAGCGCCCTGATACGTCGTATTTTAAATGTATCTTATCTTTATGATTCATAAACTACATGAAAGATGAAGTGTCCACCTTTATGTCTGATTTATGGTGAACTGGTAAAAACAGGTTCCCCGTTGGTGCAGAACACCCGGTGAGAGATGTGACACTTGACTCCATCTCTCTGACTCGACTGTCTGCTCCTGTTTTTTATGCAGGCTGACTCAGCGTCCTGCTGAGTCATGGTGGAGCCACACTCCCTTCCTCTCTCTCTCATCTCTCCTCCTCCTCTTCTCTGTTTCCCTCTCATCTCTCCCTCTGCACCACTTTCTCTTCTCTCTCTCTCTCTCTCTCTCTCTCTCTCTCTCTCTTCTCTCTCTCTCTCTCTCTCTCTCTCTCTCTCTCTCTCTCTTGAATCGATGCAGCCATTTTATCTGGGTCAAAGTCACCGTGTCTGTGAGCGCTTGAGTTCTTGACATTCTGGGGACTGACCTCGGATTGGATACCAAAAGAATCAGGGAGACTTAAAGAACTGTCAAATTGAATCAGACTTTTAAGAGCTCAGGATAAAACTACAACTTCTGGTGACACTGATGCCTCCAGAAACCCGTCTCCAGGACAGGAACCTTTGCAGGAACTCAGGGGGAAGAACTGCACATCCTTTGTCTCATGCTCAAAACCAAAAAGCATGTTCCCCTGATGATATTCAGGCTCAAACCCTCCCTTAAAGCTCTGCAGCTCTGCAGCTCTGTGCAGCTTGCTCTTGTTTTGCATCTGATTCAGAGACGAGCTGTCAGCATCTCCAACTTCCTGCACAGAGCTGCACTGTGCGCTCTCTTCCTGACAGATCTGTCGTCCTTCAGAGGTGGAATTGTTCCGATCCTTTTACCCTCAACTCTTTCGGGTTTATTTGCATGTAAAGGATCCTCTTCATCTCCAGATTCATGCTTCATAACTTAATTAATTATGCAGAAATGATTCTTCTGCAATGCCGTTTGGGAGCATTTAACCCTTTGCATGCACTCTGTGAATCAGACGGTGTCTCTTTGTCTCATTCGTTCTGGTTTAACCGTCACAAAGCTTTACACACACTTCCTGTTGTTGTTTTCTTAAGAATCTCCTGCTGCAGAAAAGTGTGTTTGTTTCTTTCTTTGTGCTCCAACAGATCGATGTGAAGTCCAGCAGCTTTAAACCTCTACGCTGGAAATTGAATCCCGTGGAGATGGATCGCTGTGGCTGCGTGTTTGTTGTTAAGTGTAATGGAATAAATGATGCATAGAAGCAGCTCCTGCTTTCTGCAAAACAAAGAGACGAGTTCTCTGATCGTCAGAGGTCTTCGGACTGCAGGAGGAGAAATATCAGCGTCTTAAACTCTGAAATAGTTAGCCTTTAAACATCCTGTTTGCAGGTGTTTCTGCAGCAGCTTTCAGTCAGAGTGAAGTCAATGTAATGTCTTTTAAATGACAGAAATGTTTGCATTTCACAGTCGAGCTCTCAGTGAGTTTAGAATGATTCTGCAGTCGTCAAACTGAAGCAGAGTTTGTGTTTGTGGCGACATTTGGATCACGATGCTCGCCTCAGAGAGAATAAGAGAGAGAGACGTCCAGCATTCAGCTCTACACGGCTCAGGGAGCTTTCATTGTTCATCATGTGTGTGTGTGTGTGTGTGTGTGTGTGTGTGTGTGTGTGTGTGTGTGTGTGTGTGTGTTGTATCTGGGTCAATGTGACAAAGACGACTGAGTGCTGTTTCAGGCTTCATGCCAGAAACGACGAGGCCGGGCGATCCGAGCAGATCAACACAACAGCTCGACTGTTAGAGTCCTCAGAGCGCCGCAGCCTGACTTCTTCTTCTTCTTCTTCTTCTTCTTCTTCTTCTTCTTTAACGTTTGATTCTTAACGTGCAGGACATCTGCAGACGTGTCAGCGTTTTGCATGCTCTCACCTCGTTGCCGATGATGTCGATCTTGTGCTGCACCTGGGGAACCCACTGACGCACGATGGCGAACAGCTCGGGGATGGTGGTGCGGGGATCCATGAGGATCTCCAAACAGGCCGGGTCATTGGGGTCGAAGAAGGTGAAGGCTGGAGACGGATAGAAAAGAGATTAGAGATTAGAGATGAAGGTTTAGAGGATGACAACAGAAGAAGAAGATGCCAGAGAGTTTGCGTCGCCCTCATGAAGTCAGAAGTAACCGGTGAGCGTTGCACTTTCTCGTCCTGCCAGCTCGGCAGTCTGAGCGCCCGACAGATTTAATTTCACTGAGTGACTAAAATCACCTCCAGGACGGACTTTAAGGTTCCTCTCTGCCAACAGATCCTTCAAGTCCAACGTGAGCTTTGGTCACACTCAGACAGGGAGTCTGAAATCTGCAGAATCATTGATTCAATGACTTAAAGACATTAAAATACATCCTTCTTACAAGCTAAACAACATTTCAGAGATGCATTCATCCTCAATTTAGTCTGGCTGCAGAAAAAACAACAACATGGGGATGCAGGAATGTCAAACTCCAGACTAATCAGACCCCTCTCATGAGTTTTGTTCCCTTCTCATACAGGCCGGGGTTAAATTTAAATGATTTCATACAAAATACGGCGAGGGACTCTGCAGTAGCCTGGTTCTTGGAGAGTAAGTTAGAGTGATGGAGAGCCAGCAGTATCCACCTGTCACTCAAAGAAGCCCCGCCCCTAATTCTCCCCTCCCTTTAACCCTTAACCTGCTGTAAACAGGTGAGCTGGTCAGCCTCTAGTGGACACTTGAGGAACTGCAGTTCAGTTTGAATCGTGTGAAACCTTCAGTTCAACATTTAGCAATGACTCAGAGCAGCCAGTCAGAGCTGCTCTGTATTCACTGCTGCTCACACACACACACACACACACACACACACACACACACACACACACACACACACACACACACACACAGAGTGTATAATGGAGCTGGTCGGTCTGAGTTCGTCTCATGAATACTAATCACTCTCTCGTCCGTGCAGCAGCTTCTCAAACCATCGATCCGTCAGAGACTTCATGAAGCGACGACCCTCTGCTGGGTTTTCACCACATATGAACTCTGTGTGTGTGTGTGTGTGTGTGTGTGTGTGTGTGTGTGTGTGTGTGTGTGTGTGTGTGTGTGTGTGTGTGTGTGTGTGTGTGTAGCCTCATAGACATTCAGCACAGGCATCCTCTCCCTGTGTTGTGTACCGATGTTGTTGTGTTGGTCTGCTGCCCTTTTTATTCAATTCCTGCAGGAAGTTTTTCTAAATCTGGTTTATTTCACTTTTAACATTTCAAAATAAAGACTCTTAACTGATAAATGCATGAAGAAAATTCAATATTTTACAGAACTATCAAATCAAATCTGAAGTTTGTGCAGATTATGATAAACTAGGCTTTATTTTTCAGAGTGCTGCAGACATTCAGTGCATGAAATCCTGAGTTTAAGGTGGAATGACAGATGTTAGGTGTTATGATGTATTTAAGGTGGAATGACAGATGTTAGGTGTTATGATGTATTTAAGGTGGAATGACAGATGTTAGGTGTTATGATGTATTTAAGGTGGAATGACAGATGTTAGGTGTTATGATGGGATGTATTTAAGGTGGAATGGCAGATGTTAGGTGTTATGATGTATTTAAGGTGGAATGGCAGATGTAAGGTGTTATGATGTATTTAAGGTGGAATGGCAGATGTAAGGTGTTATGATGTATTTAAGGTGGAATGGCAGATGTAAGGTGTTATGATGTATTTAAGGTGGAATGACAGATGTAAGGTGTTATGATGTATTTAAGGTGGAATGACAGATGTAAGGTGTTATGATGGGATGTATTTAAGGTGGAATGACAGATGTTAGGTGTTATGATGTATTTAAGGTGGAATGACAGATGTAAGGTGTTATGACAGGCTGTATTTAAGGTGGAATGGTAGATGTAAGGTGTTATGATGGGATGTATTTAAGGTGGAATGACGGATGTAAGGTGTTATGATGTATTTAAGGTGGAATGACAGATGTAAGGTGTTATGATGTATTTAAGGTGGAATGACAGATGTTAGGTGTTATGATGTATTTAAGGTGGAATGACAGATGTAAGGTGTTATGATGTATTTAAGGTGGAATGACAGATGTAAGGTGTTATGATGTATTTAATGTGGAATGACAGATGTAAGGTGTTATGATGGGATGTATTTAAGGTGGAATGACAGATGTAAGGTGTTATGATGGGATGTATTTAAGGTGGAATGACAGATGTAAGGTGTTATGATGTATTTAAGGTGGAATGGCAGATGTTAGGTGTTATGATGTATTTAAGGTGGAATGACAGATGTAAGGTGTTATGATGGGATGTATTTAAGGTGGAATGACAGATGTTAGGTGTTATGATGTATTTAAGGTGGAATGACAGATGTTAGGTGTTATGATGTATTTAAGGTGGAATGACAGATGTAAGGTGTTATGATGTATTTAAGGTGGAATGACAGATGTAAGGTGTTATGATGTATTTAAGGTGGAATGACAGATGTAAGGTGTTATGATGGGATGTATTTAAGGTGGAATGACAGATGTAAGGTGTTGTGATATGATGTATTTAAGGTGGAATGACAGATGTAAGGTGTTATGATGTATTTAAGGTGGAATGACAGATGTTAGGTGTTAGGATGTATTTAAGGTGGAATGACAGATGTTAGGTGTTATGATGTATTTAAGGTGGAATGACAGATGTAAGGGTGTTATGATGTATTTAAGGTGGAATGACAGATGTTAGGTGTTATGATGTATTTAAGGTGGAATGACAGATGTAAGGTGTTATGATGTATTTAAGGTGGAATGACAGATGTAAGGTGTTAGGATAGACCATATTTAAGGTGGAATGACAGATGTTAGGTGTTGTGATGGGATGTATTTAAGGTGGAATGACAGATGTAAGGTGTTATGATGTATTTAAGGTGGAATGACAGATGTAAGGTGTTAGGATAGACTGTATTTAAGGTGGAATGACGGTGTTATAGGAAAGACTGTATTTAAGGTGGAATGACTCACTGTAGTCTTTGGGCAGTGGGGCCTGAGCGGACGGGTGTACCATGGCTCTGCGGCGCGGCTCGTGAACCGGGCTCTGGTACTCGGACACGGACAGTGGCTCCGCCTCCAGCTCCGCCTCCTGCTCCCTGCAGGTCAGCGGCTCCTCCTCTTCCTCTCCCCGCTCCTCTCTCTCCTCTCTCTCCTCCTCCTGCTCGTCATCCTCTTCGTCGTCCACCCCGGCCCTCTCCTCCCCCTCGAGCTCGTACTCCTCCTCCTCCTCTTCCACTTCTTTCTCCTCCTCCTCTTCCTCCTCCTCCGTCAGAGCCTCCTCCTCCTCTTTCTGGACCCGGCCCTCCTCCTGCTCCTCCCGGTCGTGCCTCTCCTTCTCCTGCACCTCCAAGTTCTCCTCTTTAGTCATGGTGAGGGATGCTGCAGCTCGGCCTGTCGGAGAGGAAGAAGTAACCTCAAATATTATGTTTCTTATTTTATTTTCAGACATCAAAACTGAACAAACACGGTGGAGAATGAGGCTCTATGGGGACGGCTCACTTTTGGGGCCAGCCTCTAGTGGACATTTGAGGAAGTGCAGTGTTTGGCACTCCTTCATTGGCTCCTCAGAGGTTTCTTTTTAAAGATGGAATATGATGGCACTTGGACTAACAAGGATGCACATGGCTCAGTTTCAACCCGGCCCATCAGTAGATGTAACAGCCGCCCTACAAGGAAGCTCAGACCCATCCTGAACCAGGACTGGTCCCGTGATCCAGCACGATGAAACCAGGCCGATCTGCCTCTCCTCTCTCTGCTCCAGCTTTCAGCCCCTCCTTGTTTTCTCTGTTCTGCATCATCAGACGACTGCTATGTTTAGCTCCTGCATGTGTGTGTGTGTGTGTGTGTGTGTTTGTGTGTGTTTGTGTGTGTGAGAGAAAAGATGAGTAGAAGCTAAGCTAACAAGCTACTGATAACAGGAGTAGCTTAAGAAGCTTATTGTAACACTCTCTGTCCATCATTAGATGTTGACGGGACTGAGTGGATGAAAATCTGCTCTCTGCTTCAGAGACGCTGAATCCATCCTGCAGACACTCCCTCCATCAGCACAACATCCGATGAAGGAAGGAAGGAATGAAGGAGGGAGGGAGGGAGGGAAGGAAGGAAATGTACAAATCCTGACACACAGACTGTACAAGGGTTTTTAAATCCAGGTAACTCCTGACTGTGTCCTCTTCCTCTAACATAAACATCGTCTTTCAGCTCCCACATTTGGGTTTTTGCTTATTATCTTTTTCAACCCTAACCTCCAGAATCTGTGAACCAGAAACCAAAAGACTGTGGAGAGTCACGGCAAGGCTGAATGATCTGCTACAATCCAAATGAAACTCTGTCAGGTTAAGCACAAATCCAGAAACGGCGCTAAATCAAAACATAAGAAAAACACTGCAAGTCAAGACTCGACAGTGGAAGTGCTCCAGGCCAGTAGGGGGCGCTCACAAGAGGTTCAGAACAGTTCATGACTTAGTATCAATCATGGGGAAAAGTGAGGAAGATGTTGCAGTGAACACATCATCATCCTCACTGACTAAACATGACCTGCAGTTGCTGCAAACTTGACTTCCTTTGGGGCATTTTTCCCAAAGAGAGGTAGGAAACACAGGGAGCAGAGAGCGAGGGAAGACATCCAGCAAATGATCGAGGCTGGGAGTCGACCCAGGGACCTGTGCAGCCTCTGTGCATGGGGCGCACCTCCAAAACTTCTAAGCCGTATGCTTTCTTATCCAAACAATAAAGCTACCATGAGGTCACACGGCCCCCTTCAGGCCTGGAGCACCTCCATCATCATGCCTTCTTTTTATTTTTGCACATATGTTGTGTTTTTTTTTCCGTTCACAGCCTCTCCATCGTTACATTTGGTCTCTTGCATGTGATTATAAACATGCATCGCTTCTGAATTTGCATCACATGTCTCCTAATGAAGCTCATCTTGTCATGATCCTCATCATGGCAGCCCTCTCCTCTCCCTCTTTGTGTGTGTTTTGTCATTTCCCTGTCTGTTGCTCCTCCTCCTGTGTCTCTTCCCCTTGTTTGTGTCTTCTGGGTGAATGTGGGCGGGGTTTCCATTCTGCAGGCAGCACCAGGTGAAGCCACTCAATAATCAACCCTCTCCTATAAAGACTCCGGATTCTATCCTACTCGTTGCCAGATCGTACTTCAGTTTTTCAGTGGTATACTGAGTCCGTGGCTCCTCAAACATGTTTTTGTTCTGCTTGTCTTTGTGTGTGTCAAGCTGACGTCCTTGTGTATTTTCATTTAGATTCAGAGTTTGCCGTGCATGCTTCCTGCTCTTGTGCTGATCGCTTCCCTGTCTGCTGCTGAACCTGCCTGCCTTTGCCTGAGCTCCAGTTACCCTCTGTGGAAGGACTCTGGAAAGAGGGACTGCTCTGCTCGTTACCCACAGCGCCATTACCACGGAGTTAACTCTGAATAAACACTTGTCTTTTTCACAATCCAGCTTGCCTGAGTTTTGCATTTGGGTCCAGTCCTAGTGACAATCATAACACATCTGGGGCGTTGCAGATCGGTCAGCCCGAGGATGAACCATTAAAAACAAAGAAAGTAATGAAAATGTTTGTTAAATTAAAAAATTGTATCAAAATGCGCCAAGGAATGTAGAAACACGAGCAGCATATTAAACTAAACACATCTCTTCTTCTTTCCCTCTGAACTGAAAGAGGCCGAGTAGATTTATATGACTCACCCTGCATTTGAAATGTCAGCGTTGCATTGAACTCAAGAAACAACCACAAAGATCGCCTTTAAAATCCTCTGACAGAGTTTGTGGACATGAGAGTCAGACTGAAACAAGTCCTCTGAGGAGCAGCCAGTACAACCAGTGACCCAGTGTTAATCTGTCTGCACGAATCTGAGGCTTAGAGCACACACACACACACACATATACACAGATCATTTAGTGGGTCAAATGAGGGACGTGAGATGCATCTATAGTCTGAGGAGCTCAGTTGGTGTCAGTTGCATCAGTCTTCTTAAAGAAGAGGGGATTGGGATGTGATGCAGGATCAAACATGGCTGAAGGAACCTGAGTTTGAACATCTTAAACTGGATCTTTAAACACCGTGACATCTGACTTTAGTAAGATAATAAAAGCTACAGTCATGTACAATGAAACTAAGAAGTGCTTCCCCTCACATTGCACAGTTTACTTGCAGAAAATGTAAAGTATATATATTGAACTGTTTATTCTGAGCTCGTTCAGCTGAAATAAACAAATGAAACACGTGTAGAGACGATCACAGGCGTGTTTCCTCCAGCCTCACGTGCAGAAGTAAAGTCCCGTCTGGACGGTTTCACTCCTCAGTTTGCTGTAATTACTCGTCTCTGTGTTTCGCTCTGTGTTTTCATGTGATCTGGAGTCTCAGCTGCTCGCTTCGTGCATGAACAGAGAAGCAATCAGCACCCAGAACAGGACCGAGCCGAGGGCACGACAGAGGTTACGCAACACTGACATGAGTCAGCGTGGACGCAGGCTGAGATGAACGCAGACAGAGACGAGGAGAGGAGAGGACATCATTATTACTATGTTCCAGGTTCTGATGAAACCTGTTTACAGTTCAAATATCTCCTGATGCATCATTAACACAGACTTAAGGTAAGGCTGATGATGGACCGGACATCAGAGGAGGAGATTTAGGAGCAGGTGCAGGGAGATCACCTCATCGTCTGCATAAGGCCGTGTAATTCAAACCTGAAGCAGCAAAAGATGTTTATATTTTCATGAACGCTACTATGTGACTCAAAATCAGAACAAGTCAGATCTTAGAGTCACAGAAAACATGAGGATTAAAGGGGAACCTTAGGCCTTACGTTCAAATGCACATGACAGACTGTAATGGCTGCAACTAGACGTAGAGAGAAGCAGCAGCTGATCAGAGCAGGTCCTTTAAAAGTATCATCTGGTGGCTGCAGAGTGACTCAGATTGTTATTCTTAGCGTCTGAATACATCAAGGTTTTTTCATTTAGCTGTCTTTGGAGACGACAGGATGCTGGACGGAGCAGGAAACTGGTAGAGTGAGGGAAAGAGGCTGCAGGCTGGAATTGAGCCTACATTGATATTCTTACGGCCAGATTCCATCACATCCGTGTTTTTGGTGCGTTAACACCTTCATTTGGAGACGACAGGACGGTGGATGGAGCAGGAGACTGGGAGAGACTGCAGGCTGGAATGGAGCAGCCATGAAACAGGCTGTAACGTCTGCAACGTCATCTTTGGGAACGTCCACTAAGACGTCTTCTTTTAGTCCCTCACAGGCTCAGGGGGATATTCTAAGTGTCTGATCCCTGCAGAGAGAGATGCATATCTCACCGTCGAGTCTCCTACAGCCTGGATTGGTTTGTTTATTTGTCTTAATGTGCATCACATGAATGAAATGAAGTTAAGGTGTTAACTTAGATTCGGGAGCAGGACCACGCCTAAACCACACCCTCAATCACCTGACAAGCCTTCTTAAACGTAGCCAGCCTACTCAAACTGCTTGTCCGTGATTCTTCAACCCACCCTCCCTCACCTTACTCTCCTGCACTTAACCTATTTCCTTGTCCTCTACTACTCAACTCGTGCTCGCTCCTTCTATGCCCTGTCTACTTCCAGGTACAACCTGGGTCAAGATCAGCTCCGGCAGGATAACGCTGAGACGGAACCCCCATCCTGAGTCTCCTTCTGCTGGGCACACCACGCACAACTAATTCATTAAATGTTCAACTTATATCCTTGTGTGGCGTGGTCCTTGCTAGTGAATGTTGGATACAAGCTAACCAGGACATGAACAAAGGAAATGATGAAGTATTTTATTAGGGGAGCGTTTGACTTTAACTCTTCTTTGTTAACATGAATGTTCTCATTACGCCCTGCAGGTCTGCATGAGGTTCGTCCAAGTGGTGTCGCCGTACCTGTCTGTCGTGCGTCTCCATGCTTGAGCTGATTATTCGTGTTGTTTTGGAGATGCAGATCTGTGAATCTGCAGCACGTGATTCCAGAAATGTTTTCTATAACAGGGGTTCCCAAACTGTTCATCCCGCTACCCCCAAAATATCGCTGCCAAAGACTCGTGACCCCCACTGTCCCTCAGAGTGATTTAATGTGGTTTAATTAGCTGGTCTGCAGAAAATGACCCTCCCTATATGAGCCTGTGTCTGTGTTTCCTGTGTGTTATGAATGACGATGCTGCTTCTGATGCTTTAGATCATTCACTGTTCACTAACTCTAAACTTAGCAGTCATCTGGAGACAAAGAAAGGCAGAAAACTCATTACACTTTCAATTCTCAAGGTTTAATTTCATGTTTAGCGACTATTTCTGTAGATATTTTTACTATAATGGGTAAAATCTACTATTTTAAGAAAAACACATTCTTGAAGACATCTCACGACCCCTCATTTGTGTCTTGTGACCCCCCAGGAGGCCCCGACCCACACTTTGGGAACCCCTGTATTAGAGTAGAAGTGCAAAAGCTCTGATGTGTCCTCACAGTATAAGACTGAGAAGTATCTCTGAAGTAGAACATTTCTACCACCTACCTCTGTGCAAAGTCAAATGATCCATTAGAATGAGACATGACTCTGTAGTGGAAGTCACTGCAGTAAACACAGACATGACTCTGTAGTGGAAGTCACTGCATTAAACAGACATGACTCTGTAGTGGAAGTCACTGCATTAAACACAGACATGACTCTGTAGTGGAAGTCACTGCATTAAACACAGACATGACTCTGTAGTGGAAGTCACTGCATTAAACACAGACATGACTCTGTAGTGGATGTCACTGCATTAAAAACAGACATGACTCTGTAGTGGAAGTCACTGCATTAAACACAGACATGACTCTGTAGTGGAAGTCACTGCATTAAACACAGACATGACTCTGTAGTGGAAGTCACTGCATTAAAAACAGACATGACTCTGTAGTGGAAGTCACTGCATTAAACACAGACATGACTCTGTAGTGGAAGTCACTGCATTAAACACAGACATGACTCTGTAGTGGAAGTCCCTGCATTAAACACAGACATGACTCTGTAGTGGAAGTCACTGCATTAAAAACAGACATGACTCTGTAGTGGAAGTCACTGCATTAAACACAGACATGACTCTGTAGTGGAAGTCACTGCATTAAACACAGACATGACTCTGTAGTGGAAGTCACTGCATTAAACACAGACATGACTCTGTAGTGGAAGTCACTGCATTAAAAACAGACATGACTCTGTAGTGGAAGTCACTGCATTAAACACAGACATGACTCTGTAGTGGAAGTCACTGCATTAAACACAGACATGACTCTGTAGTGGAAGTCACTGCATTAAAAACAGACATGACTCTGTAGTGGAGGTCACTGCATTAAAAACAGACATGACTCTGTAGTTGATGTCACTGCATTAAAAACAGACATCCCCAGGTTGTCTTTTATATAAAAGCATTTTAATTTTAAACCAGTGCTACAGTGTGTCTTGGAGTTTTTGAAGGATAGTAGCAGCTTTTATTTCACTTCTTTTACTCAACCACATATCCATAAAAAAATAAGACATTCAAGTTATATCTCTAAGATTAAATTACAGGTTACAGATTAAGATATTAACTGAGTGAAAACATACAAATGAGATATTGTACTCTACATCTGGGGTTGAAAAAATGTTTTATGAGTCCCCTAGTACCTACATTTTCTATTTTCAATGGTTTATTTCACATGTAGCTTCTATTTCTGTAGATATGTTTTACTATAATGAGTAAAATGTAATATTTCTAGATTACTCTAAAGGTAAAAACATTCTGGATGCCATCTCACGACCCCACATTTGTGCCTCGCGGCCCTCAAAGGGGTCCCGACCCACACTTTGGGAACCCCTGTTCTAAATAACAAAGCAGATGAATGTTGTATTTCATTGTGATGATTTTAAAGATGGATGATTCTATTTAATGACCTTGGAGTGAATCATAATAACATGTTCTGGTTACTCAGACTGGGGGAGGATCTCTTACACACACACACACACACACACACACAGCTCCTGTGGGAACACTGGTCCAACTGGAAACCACCAGAATAAACCTTAATAATCTGAATTTAAACCGAGCACATTAAATCCACGCAGAACCCACGACCTGATGTTTCTATCTGTGTGTGTGTGAGATTTAAAGGGTGTGTGAGCGCCATGTGATGAGGACCAGCAGCCTGAGAGAGGAGGAAGGAGGAGGAAGGAGGGAGGGAGGCCATGGCAGCATCCTCCTCCATCCAGCCTCCATTTTACAACAAACCAACACGGGGGACTCAAATACAGCAAAAACACGCAGAAATGAAAAAACACGCAGGTTCAGATCACAGCCCACAGACATGTCTGTGATCCACGATCCATAAAAACACGAGGATTAAACCCCACAGAGTCCTGATCGGGGTTTGTGCCAATGTGCGTAGTAACAGGCAGGATGGGAAAAACGCCCCACGGACAGACAATGAAAACACGCACCAGCTGAACACGCACAGAGGAGAGTGTGTGTGTGTCGGATCCACGCACATTCACACACACACTCCTCGGTTTAATGTTTATATTTGATCCTGTTTGATGGAAAACAGGTTCATGTCACATCTCCATCTTCTCTCTCACAAAACACGAGACAAAGCACAACCTCAGGATAAACATGTCACGAGCGTGAACAGCGTGGGGAAGAGGAGGAGGAGAAGGTGGAGGTGAAGAAAAGAAAGGAAGAGGTTCTTACCTGAAAACAAGCCGCAGGATGTCCGACGATGAAGGTCCTCTCTGTCTGCTCTGTGATGGCTGCAAACAACACTGAGTCTCTCTCTCTCTCTCTCTCTCTCTCTCTCTCTCTCTCTCTCTCTCTCTCGCTCTCTCTCTCTCTCACGTGATCTCTTTGAATGAAGCTCTGCTGGCGTCACAAATACATTAAAATAATAAACATTAGATACTCTGTCGTGGAAATCACTGTTTAATGCAGTGACTTCCACTACAGAGTCATGTCCGTGTTTAATGCAGTGACTTCCACTACAGAGTCATGTCTGTGTTTAATGCAGTGACTTCCACTACAGAGTCATGTCTGTGTTTAATGCAGTGACTTCCACTACAGAGTCATGTCTGTTTTTAATGCAGTGACTTCCACTACAGAGTCATGTCTGTGTTTAATGCAGTGACTTCCACTACAGAGTCATGTCTGTGTTTAATGCAGTGACTTCCACTACAGAGTCATGTCTGTGTTTAATGCAGTGACTTCCACTACAAAGTCATGTCTGTGTTTAATGCAGTGACTTCCACTACAGAGTCATGTCTGTGTTTAATGCAGTGACTTCCACTACAGAGTCATGTCTGTGTTTAATGCAGTGACTTCCACTACAGAGTCATGTCTGTGTTTAATGCAGTGACTTCCACTACAGAGTCATGTCTGTGTTTAATGCAGTGACTTCCACTACAGAGTCATGTCTGTGTTTAATGCAGTGACTTCCACTACAGAGTCATGTCTGTTTTTAATGCAGTGACTTCCACTACAGAGTCATGTCTGTGTTTAATGCAGTGACTTCCACTACAGAGTCATGTCTGTTTATAATGCAGTGACTTCCACTACAGAGTCATGTCTGTTTTTAATGCAGTGACTTCCACTACAGAGTCATGTCTGTGTTTAATGCAGTGACTTCCACTACAGAGTCATGTCTGTGTTTAATGCAGTGACTTCCACTACAGAGTCATGTCTGTTTTTAATGCAGTGACTTCCACTACAGAGTCATGTCTGTGTTTAATGCAGTGACTTCCACTACAGAGTCATGTCTGTTTTTAATGCAGTGACTTCCACTACAGAGTCATGTCTGTGTTTAATGCAGTGACTTCCACTACAGAGTCATGTCTGTGTTTAATGCAGTGACTTCCACTACAGAGTCATGTCTGTGTTTAATGCAGTGACTTCCACTACAGAGTCATGTCTGTTTTTAATGCAGTGACTTCCACTACAGAGTCATGTCTGTGTTTAATGCAGTGACTTCCACTACAGAGTCATGTCTGTTTATAATGCAGTGACTTCCACTCCAGAGTCATGTCTGTTTTTAATGCAGTGACTTCCACTCCAGAGTCATGTCTGTGTTTAATGCAGTGACTTCAACTACAGAGTCATGTCTGTGTTTAATGCAGTGACTTCCACTACAGAGTCATGTCTGTTTTTAATGCAGTGACTTCCACTACAGAGTCATGTCTGTGTTTAATGCAGTGACTTCCACTACAGAGTCATGTCTGTTTTTAATGCAGTGACTTCCACTACAGAGTCATGTCTTTGTTTAATGCAGTGACTTCCACTACAGAGTCATGTCTGTGTTTAATGCAGTGACTTCCACTACAGAGTCATGTCTGTGTTTAATGCAGTGACTTCCACTACAGAGTCATGTCTGTGTTTAATGCAGTGACTTCCACTACAGAGTCATGTCTGTGTTTAATGCAGTGACTTCCACTACAGAGTCATGTCTGTTTTTAATGCAGTGACTTCCACTACAGAGTCATGTCTGTGTTTAATGCAGTGACTTCCACTACAGAGTCATGTCTGTGTTTAATGCAGTGACTTCCACTACAGAGTCATGTCTGTGTTTAATGCAGTGACTTCCACTACAGAGTCATGTCTGTTTTTAATGCAGTGACTTCCACTACAGAGTCATGTCTGTGTTTAATGCAGTGACTTCCACTACAGAGTCATGTCTGTTTATAATGCAGTGACTTCCACTACAGAGTCATGTCTGTTTTTAATGCAGTGACTTCCACTACAGAGTCATGTCTGTGTTTAATGCAGTGACTTCCACTACAGAGTCATGTCTGTGTTTAATGCAGTGACTTCCACTACAGAGTCATGTCTGTTTTAATGCAGTGACTTCCACTACAGAGTCATGTCTGTGTTTAATGCAGTGACTTCCACTACAGAGTCATGTCTGTGTTTAATGCAGTGACTTCCACTACAGAGTCATGTCTGTGTTTAATGCAGTGACTTCCACTACAGAGTCATGTCTGTGTTTAATGCAGTGACTTCCACTACAGAGTCATGTCTGTGTTTAATGCAGTGACTCCACTACAGAGTCATGTCTGTGTTTAATGCAGTGACTTCCACTACAGAGTCATGTCTGTGTTTAATGCAGTGACTTCCACTACAGAGTCATGTCTGTGTTTAATGCAGTGACTTCCACTACAGAGTCATGTCTGTGTTTAATGCAGTGACTTCCACTACAGAGTCATGTCTGTGTTTAATGCAGTGACTTCCACTACAGAGTCATGTCTGTGTTTAATGCAGTGACTTCCACTACAGAGTCATGTCTGTGTTTAATGCAGTGACTTCCACTACAGAGTCATGTCTGTGTTTAATGCAGTGACTTCCACTACAGAGTCATGTCTGTGTTTAATGCAGTGACTTCCACTACAGAGTCATGTCTGTGTTTAATGCAGTGACTTCCACTACAGAGTCATGTCTGTGTTTAATGCAGTGACTTCCACTACAGAGTCATGTCTGTTTTTAATGCAGTGACTTCCACTACAGAGTCATGTCTGTGTTTAATGCAGTGACTTCCACTACAGAGTCATGTCTGTGTTTAATGCAGTGACTTCCACTACAGAGTCATGTCTGTGTTTAATGCAGTGACTTCCACTACAGAGTCATGTCTGTGTTTAATGCAGTGACTTCCACTACAGAGTCATGTCTGTGTTTAATGCAGTGACTTCCACTACAGAGTCATGTCTGTTTTTAATGCAGTGACTTCCACTACAGAGTCATGTCTGTGTTTAATGCAGTGACTTCCACTACAGAGTCATGTCTGTTTATAATGCAGTGACTTCCACTACAGAGAGATGTCTGTTTTTAATGCAGTGACTTCCACTACAGAGTCAATTCTGTGTTTAATGCAGTGACTTCCACTACAGAGTCATGTCTGTGTTTAATGCAGTGACTTCCACTACAGAGTCATGTCTGTTTTTAATGCAGTGACTTCCACTACAGAGTCATGTCTGTGTTTAATGCAGTGACTTCCACTACAGAGTCATGTCTGTGTTTAATGCAGTGACTTCCACTACAGAGTCATGTCTGTGTTTAATGCAGTGACTTCCACTACAGAGTCATGTCTGTTTTTAATGCAGTGACTTCCACTACAGAGTCATGTCTGTGTTTAATGCAGTGACTTCCACTACAGAGTCATGTCTGTGTTTAATGCAGTGACTTCCACTACAGAGTCATGTCTGTGTTTAATGCAGTGACTTCCACTACAGAGTCATGTCTGTGTTTAATGCAGTGACTTCCACTACAGAGTCATGTCTGTTTTTAATGCAGTGACTTCCACTACAGAGTCATGTCTGTTTTTAATGCAGTGACTTCCACTACAGAGTCATGTCTGTTATTAATGCAGTGACTTCCACTACAGAGTCATGTCTGTTTTAATGCAGTGACTTCCACTACAGAGTCATGTCTGTGTTTAATCACTTTATTTAAAACAATCTTTTCTTTCTTCTGAATTTTGTCCTCACAAAGATAGAATGAACACACATACACACACACACACACACACACACACACACACACACACACACACACACACACACACACACACACACACACACACACACAGAGGGAGGTGTTCAGTGCAGAGGAGGCGTGTCCAGTCAGCTTCAAGGAAAGTGAAACTTAGTCCGGAGCTGAAACTGCAGACAGTAACAACAGCAGAGAGATCTGAGCAGGTGAGATCTTTGACTTTATCACCTGTTCTGATTCTTTATTTCTAAAAGCTGATTATCGTTTCACCGTCAGTAGTGACTCAAAAACCAAACAAACCTGCTCGTAAAGTTTCACTGTCAGCCCTGAACTCTGAGGCCTCACCCTGACCTATATTCCTTGCACATGTCCCTTGTTTCATGCTGCGTTCGAGCTCCAGCTCCTTAATGTGTGTTTATTGTGCAACACTTTTTAACTATATAATGCATTTTATAGCTCATGTTGTTATTATAACTCAGAGCAGAGACGGATAGTAGTAGTTGTAGCAGCTGGAGTCTGGCACGTCCACAGCAGCAGAGATCCAGAGGAACCTACGAGACAAGGGAGCTCAGGGACTCCAGAAAGGTCTATGGTTAGTAACTTTAATGGGACAGGAAGAGTTAAAGTGAGAGACAGGCAGAGAGAGGAGAGAGAGGGAAAGACAGGATCCCAGTGTGTCAGTCTAAGCCTATAGCAGCAGAACTAAGGGTCATTAATCTATGGCACATATAGTCGATTCAAAGCATGCTGGGTTTATTTGCTATCATCCTCCTGATCTCTCCCGTCCTCTCTCCTCCAGATATGGCCTCTGCAAACGCTGAAGACAACTTTTTGTGTTCAATCTGTTTGGACATTTTCAACGAGCCTGTCTCGACTCCCTGTGGACACAACTACTGCAAACCCTGCATCACCGGCTACTGGGCCACCCAGGACTCCAGCCAGTGCCCGCTGTGCAAAGAGGAGTTCCAGACGACCCCTGACCTGCACGTCAACACAGAATTCAGAGACATGCTGGAGCTTTTCAAGAAGAGACGATGTGCAGCTGATGTGAGAAGTTCCCCTCCCGGGCCTGCGGATGTGCTGTGCGACCTCTGCCACGTGACGGCCAAGCGTAGCGCCCTGAAGTCCTGCCTGGTTTGTCTGGCCTCGTACTGCAGCGGTCACCTGAAGCCACATCACTCGGTTCAGGCTCTGAAGTGGCACAAGCTCGTCAACCCTGTGAAGACTTTGGGAGACAGGATGTGCAAGAAACACAACAAGGTGATCGAATTTTTCTGCAAGCAAGACCAGAGCTGTGTGTGCGTCCTGTGCCTGAAGGACCACCACGAGATGCACGAGGCGGTCTCTCTGGAGGAAGAGTTGAAGGAGAGGAAAACTAAGCTCAAGTCTGCAAAGAGGGAGGTCAACAGCACCCTGGCCGAGAGGCACCACACAATCCAGGGCATTCAAAGCTCCATGATGCAAAGCCGAGCTGAACTGGAGAGAACAAAAGTGGAAACTGGGAAGGCCTTGGATGCTCTGGTGGCCTTGATTGTGTCCAAAAAGATGATGCTGATGGAGCTGCTGGAGGGGAAGCAGAGAGCCGCAGAGCAGCAGGCTGAAACAGTCGTCCGTACAACTGCAGCTGGAGATTGTGGAGAATAATCTGAGACTGGCCGAGCTGGAAGAACTTTCAAAGAGTGACGACGACTTCAAACTCCTCAAGGACCTCCCACCTGTGTCCTCGTCCCCAAACACAAGACATCCCTTCTCAGTCCGAAGTCTTCTGCAGGTGGAGACGGTGAGGAGTGCGATGGCCAAAATGGAGGAGGTGCTAAACGAGCAGATGGAGAGCATCACCCGAGAAATCTACCACGAAGAACAGAGACGGACCGAGAACCCGTTTGATGATGAGCTTGGGATCATCCAGGTGCAACATGCAATAAACCTGACTCTGGATCCCAACACAGCACACCCCTCCCTCATCCTCTCAGAGGACGGGACACAAGTGAGGGATGGAGGCGAACGAAGGAACATCCCTGACATCCCCACCCGGTTTGACCCTCTCCATGTTGTCCTGGGAGAAGAGGGGTTCTCCTCTGGGAAGTTCTACTATGAAGTTCAGCTTGAAGGGCAAACCACGTGGGAAATCGGAGTGGTGAGAGAATCCATCAACAGGAAATGCATCGATTTACCCCTCACCCCCGAAAACGGATGCTGGACTCTGGGTTGTTATTGGGGACGCTGCCAGGCCAACACAAATCCTCCTGCGGTCCTGACCCCGTCCAAAGTGCCCGAGAGGGTCGGAGTGTTTGTGGATTACGAAGGAGGTTTGGTCTCTTTTTATGACGTAGATGTCAGAGCTCTGATCTACACCTTTACAGGATGTGCCTTCACAGCAGGCCGGCCATTTCTGAGAAGCGTGCTAACGTTCAGGGGTTACGTGGGCATGCCTGCAAATACCAAGATCCGGCCTCTGTTCCGACCCAGCGCTGAGCAGGAGAGCGACACAGCTGCTCTGAGGATCATCCCGGTCAGACGCTGAGTTCAGCATGCACATGGCTGTGTGGCGGAGTATTTAGAGTGCACAATGCTGCTGTCCATGAGGTCTGTCTTTGCATTTATGAATTCAGGTTGTGTGCACAGCTTCCATTTACTCAGGTTTGAAATTATAAACATGCAACTTCGGCTTAGACTTCAAATTAACCTAAAAAAAAAGAAGTTTTAATAATAAATGTAATTTATATTTTTGTTAATTATGTATGAATAATTGTGTTTTCCTTTTACATAATGAAACCTCCACAAAAACTGTGATAGAAATATTCACCAGGATGTGAGAATGTTGAATGCTCAAACCTTCTGTGTGTACTCATCTGTGTTTGCTGCCCTCTGGTGGTCTGGGTGATGTATTACATCTATGTCTGAATATAAATGGGTGAAGCCATGTCCCTGTGGAAGAGATAGCAGTGCTCAGGGTGACAGGTAATGGTGATTAATCATTCACATCACTTTGCTAATCAGCAGTGATCCAGTTGAGTTTTCTTGTGTAATCATTAAAGATGATTGGGACCTTTGTAAGTGTGTTATATGCGTATCGCCCTCTAGTGGTCACAGCGGCTCACTGCCAATACTTCCTGCCAATACTTCCTGTTAAGGAACTTGAATTGAAAATGTTTTAAAAGTTTTGAATGTGTTAATTGTTGTTGGTGAACTCTGCCCTGTGTTTACATAGTGCTGACACACTTTACTGCCCTCTGCTGGCCACTCTTAGTCACTACACCTATAAGAGGAGGTTGGAGATGTGGCTCTGCAGCTTGAATCATTGCATCAGTAATGGATAATGATGAAAGATGCCGAAACTTAACTCTAAAGTATGTATTTAGAGATTTGAATTGCTTTGTGTTACTTTAACTTGAACATCTTTGTGTTTCTGAGATGTTGATGAGAAAACCTGGCACCCTTTGTCAGTCCAATCTTTGTTTATGAGGTGTTTTAGTGAAGAAGCCTTCAAAATAAAGTTTGACATTTTTTTGAAACACTGGTTTTCTTTTGTGTGGATTCTTTTTGCAGACAAAGTTTATATAAAAATAAGACCAGAGATAAAACTTATTGAATAATCCTTTAATTTAAAAGTTGTGCCATGCCAAGAAGAAACTTTCTCTCATACTACTCACAGAAAAAACAAACTGAAGTCTAACCTTCCTTCTCTCTTTCATGCAAATTATATAATGACATTACATTGAATCTACTTAGGGGTATGGAAGAGGATTAGGGGCTGATGAAAACAAGATTTCTGGAGAGCAGGCGTGTGTGTGTAATTTACAGGACTATGACTTCGATCTCAAGATTCTAGAATTCTGAGATCTCTCTTTCTCTTCTTTTCTTTTCATCATTGTTCTAAATATTAATCCCTCTAATTCATCTTTTTTTGTTTTGTTTTTTATTTGTATGTAGATATTCTGTTCTACATTGATGCTTTGTCTTTGTGTTGATTGTTTTCTTTAGGAGGGCCACTCGACAAGCCTGTTATGTTTTTTTTTTTTGGATAGATTTATTATTTAGTTGACCTGTTATATCTTGGCTCGTGTTATTGAACAGCAAGGGGGTTCGTTTTGTTCTTTTATATGTGCCATAAATAAATAAAACAAAGAAGTAATTCTGAGTATTCTGGAATCTTGAGACTTTGATCTCAAGATTCCAGAATTCTGGGATCAAAGACAGAGAATTCTGGAATCTTGAGATCAAAGACATAATTCTGACTTTGATCTCAAGATTCTAGAATTCTGACATCATTGACGGAATTCTGACTTTGATCTCAAGATTCCAGAATTCTGACTTTGATCTCAAGATTATAGAATTCTGACATCGTGGACGGAATTCTGAAGAGAAGGTCAGAATTCTGTCTTTGATCTCAAGATTCTAGAATTCTGACTTTGATCTCAAGATTCTAGAATTCTGACATCATTGACAGAATTCTGTCTTTGATCTCAAGATTCTAGAATTCTGACATCATTGACAGAATTCTGTCTTTGATCTCAAGATTCTAGAATTCTGACTTTGATCTCAAGATTCTAGAATTCTGACATCATAGACGGAATACTGAAGAGAAAGTCAGAATTCTGTCTTTGATCTCAAGATTCTAGAATTCTGACTATGATCTCAAGATTCTAGAATTCTGACTTTGATCTCAAGATTCTGGAATTCTGAGATCAAAGACAGAATTCTGAAGAGAAAGTCATAATTCTGTCTTTGATGTCAGAATTCTAGAATCTTGAGATAAATCAATTGATTCACAGCCAATAGAGAGCGCTTTTTCAGCATTATGCAACGTATTATTTTCTGTTGAATTCATATTTTTATGTCAAGCTTTTTTACTCCACCTTCAGAGTACCTCTTGTTCTGTATGGGGCTGTTTTATTCAGCCTTTTATCTCAACATGAGTAAAGGTGATATAATTGCCTCAACTGTGGGCACTTTGCCATCAACCATCATGGCAGTTTTGTGTCGCAATCGAAGGTCAGACTCACTCTCGCTTCTGATTGGACCAGCCCATCTAAGTCCCGCCCTCCCTCTCCTCCATGTGGCCTCTCTCTTCTCTGACCGCGCCTCCCGCCTGTCAATCAAACTCCTCTCAGCCAATCAGGAGCTTTTGTCCTTTCGACTCGCGCCCCATACGTCCGCCGGCGAGCCAGAGCTTCCATCCAACATGTCGGCAGCGTTCCCCATGTGTGTGCGGGCCAGCCGGGGCCTCCTGGGGGGCACCCGGGGCCTCCTGCGGCTCCACGGCGGGGCGGTGGTGGATCCGGTCCGGACGCTCTCCACGGAGAAGCCGCCGGCCGGGGCGGGAGGTGCGACGGGAGGGCTGGCTCAGGCGATCCTCCAGGAGAGGCTCCAGCAGCAGCAGCAGAGCCAGGTGAGGAAGCTAGCTATCTGAGGGGCGCTTCATATATGTACCTGTACGGGGCGGAGAGCGAGGACAGAGGGGCTCAAGCTAACCCCGCCCGCCTGAGGTGTCCCTCTGAATCAAATCGAGCTCACTCCTCTGACATTTGGGCTAAAAGCTAAAAAATGTCACCTTAAACTGTAACACAGGGGGTTTAATGATTATTAAGCACGTGACAGTTGTTCCAAACATCAAGTTAAGACATGTGACATGTCCCTCACAGGCTGCCGTAGTTCCTCCCTCAGTGTGCTGAATGAATGAGATTAAAGGTAGCTAACAGGTTAGCTAGTTACATGAAGGTTGTGTGTGTGTCCCTGTGTCTCCCCTCAAACACACACACACTCTTAACAGCTGCTTTCTGAGTCATTCTCCAATATTAGTGTGTTCATGTGTGTGTGAGCTGGCTAGCTGTAGCTACCTGTGACAGCTAGCTCAGTTAGCCTCAGTGTGCTGAATGAATGATATTAAAGGTAGCTACCAGGTAAGCTAGCTAATGTTAGCTTAAATGTTACATGAAGGTTGTGTGTGTGTTTGAGGGGAGACACAGCGACACACACACACACACACACACACTTAACAGCTGCTTTCTGAGTCATTCTCCAACATTAGTGTGTTCATGTGTGTGTGAGCTGGCTAGCTGTAGCTACCTGTGACAGCTAGCTCAGTTAGCCTCAGTGTGCTGTCACCTGTACCTGCTCCCTGTAGGGTCCAGGTTCCAGCCTGGTTCTGGTCTCTCACTCTCTCCAGACTCTGTGTTCTATCTGTGAGGGGTTTTTAGATAAACTGTGTTAACGGCCAAGGTTTGTTTGGTTTGAAGGTCAGTTAAGACCCCCCTCCTCCTCCTCCTCTTCCTCCCCGGGCTCAGTCAGACCCCCCTCCTCTCAGGACTGAGGCAAACACAGGTGAGACAGGCAGGCTGCTTTAGCTGCTGAACATGTTTTAAGGTAAACTGCTGTCACTTCCCTTAAGGCAGAAACATGTGATAAGATCACTAGCTCTCATTTCTCTAACTGGTATTCACTCTGCAGTAGAGATACAAGCGGTGTTACGTCATACTTGGGGGCGGGGCATCCACATGGGGGCAAAAAAAGTCATCTTCCCCAATTTAAAAATTTTTTTCACTGAGTCATTACTGTCAAATTACAAACTTCCTTTAACAGGCAGAAACCTCCAGCAGGGCCAGACTCATGTTAGACACACATCTGCTGAGACCGTGTTGGAGAGAGGGATAGAGGGAGATGAAGAGAGAGAGAGATGATAGTGGGGAGACGGATAGTAGTAGTTGTAGCAGCTGGAGTCTGGACCACGTCCACAGCAGCAGAGATCCAGAGGAACCTACGAGACAAGGGAGCTCAGGGACTCCAGAAAGGTCCAAGAAAAGAGAGAAGAGAGGGAGACCAGAAGAAAGAAAAAGAGGAGAAGAAATGATGAGGGAAAGGATGGAAGGAAAGGATGGGGTAAGAAAAGGAGATAGAAAGGATTTAGAAACATGGAAAAAAGAAAGAAAGAAAGAAAGAAAGAAAGAAAGAAAGAATGAAAGGAAATATGAATGAAAGAAAGGAATGGAAGGAAAAAGGAATAAAAGAGAGAAAGAAAGAAGGAAATAATGAAATAAAAATGAAAGAAATGAAGAATTAATAAAAAGGGAAAAGAGAAAGTAGTAAAGAAAGCAAGAAAGAAAGCAAGGCCAGAAAATAAGGACGAAAGAAAAAAAGAAAGGAATAAAAGAGAGAAAGAAAAAGGGATGGAATGAAAGGAAAGAAAGACAGAAGGAAAAAGGAATGACAGAAAGAAAGGAGGGGATAAGAAAAGGAAACATAAAGGATGAAGAAACATGGAAATAACAAAGATAAAGAAAGAAAGAAAGGAAGGAAGACAGAAGAAGATAAAGAAGGAATGGAAGAGAGAAAGAACAGAAAAGGTCAGAAGGAACAAAAGAGAGGAAGAAGCAAGGAATTAAAGGAAAAGGGAATGAAAAAGAAAGAAAGAAGGAAGGAATGAAAAGAAAGATGGAAGCAAGAAAGAAAGAAAGAAAGAAAGAAAGAAAGAAAGAAAGGATGAATAACAGACCTCAAAAAAGGAATCTCCAGCAGAGATCCAGAGGAACCTACGAGACAAGGGAGCTCAGGGACTCCAGAAAGGTCTATGGTTAGTAACTTTAATGGGACAGAAGAGTTAAAGTGAGAGACAGGCAGAGAGAGGAGAGAGAGGGTAAGACAGGATCCCAGTGTGTCAGTCTAAGCCTATAGCAGCATAACTAAGACCTGGTCCAAGCCTGATCCAGCTCTAACTATAAGCTTTATCAAAAAGGAAAGTTTGAAGCCTACTCTTAAAAGTAGAGAGGGGGTCTGCCTGATTGATTCCAAAGGAGAGGGGCCTGATCCCTGGATCCCAGTGTGTCAGTCTGAGCCTGTAGCAGTCTTAAAACACCCCATCAAGGTGAAGCCATGATCCTCGTTCGATGAGATGTTTGTTGTCGTCTTCTGCAGGGTCAGCCGCCTCCCGATGGCGGCGAGGGAGAGAAGGAGGGAGAGCAGAAGGACGACAAGAAGCAGAAGGAGAACACGGCCTACGCTAAGAAGATGGTGCTCCGCCTGGCCGGGCTCATGGGGGTCGGCGGGGCGGTCGGCATGGTCTACATATTCGGTGAGTGTGGAAACTTTGAGCCTCACACACACACACACACAGTGAGGGAAACAGAGCACTGAGGGGTTATTACAGGTCATATGACATCATGTTGTTGTGGATGTTTCTCCTCTCTGACGTCTGGTGTCCGTGACCTCGATGTGAAGCCACAGCTCTCAGCTAACCTTCAAACAATCTGTTGTTTTTAAAACACCAGCCGTGGATTGTCACCGTTAACCACTAAAGAAAGCACCAAAAGGAGTCCGAAGAGAGTCCGCATTAGTCCACATTCCTAAATGGGATTCTTCCTGACCTTAAACCCCTCCTATCGTCTTCATCAGCGAGAGGTGATGCTGTTAACATGATTGGTTTATCGCTTCCAGCTGCCTCTTCCTGTCCTGCAGGGACGGCCCACCGAGGGGCGGAGCTAGCTGCTGTCAGTCAGGAGAGTTAGGTGTCAGTGTGTCCTCAGAGTTGACTCAGACCGGGGAACAATGGAGGTTTCATTTTCCACGTAGGACACGTGACACTCAGAGGGTTTGAGATTCGGATGCAAGCTTTTTCTTTTGGGATGCTGAGGAGTTAAAAACAGAGGATTTGTGGAGGTGTGTGTGAGGCGGCTGTCAGATGAGGGAAGGGGGGAGTGGAGCATCCGATCCCCCTCGTTTGACTTTGTCTCCTTTCTTCCTCGTCTTCTCTCCATCCTGGAATAATTCTCTTGGAATACCGAACTGGAGTATGCACGTCTGATTCTGGATTTTTAAAAGCGTGGGGAGATATTCTGGATTATTACCACGTGCACATTTCTTCGTGTGTTTTTTCCTGCAGAGAGGTTTGTGAAATCTTCTGTTGTCACAAGGTGAGGGTGACGTGTGGGGGAATATTTACAGGTGATAGTGGTAAACCTGCAGGAATGCATGTGTTGTGTGCAGAAGACATTTGTTCCTTCCTCTTTTGTGACTGGATATGATTCTGTGTTGTATTGAGCTGCAACTTGAGGAGCTTTTGAGGTCATAGCATTCAGAAGAGAGACTTCAGGTCTCCAGTTTTTGCTGTCAAACATTTAAAAACCGAGAGGCAGCGATGTTACGGTGATAAAAAGCACAGATGGAGGTAAATCTTCATGTTTCCTTCTTGAGTTTTCTCCTCCCTTCTGTTTTTATCCATGCAAACGTCAGACGGATGTCGATGCTGGAATGTCAGAGTCTTAGTGTGATGTCTGCAAGGGTTAAACACCTGCAGGATGCTGAAACGTGGGTTTATAATCCAGGAATGTCATGCATCTGACACTGCACATACCGCTTTCTGATGAAGCATCACATCTGAGCAACATGCACCCTTTGAAAGAGTTGATTTAAAGGTCAAAATCTGTGCAGGAACATTTTATTGGCTCGTCTGCAGACTTGTCTCTCTCTCCTATGATTTAAAGACAGAATGTAAAGCAGGTAAAGGTTGTGATCAGATGTTTGATGACAGCTGTCAGAGCTGTGTGGAGGTGTTGAGATCTCTTGGCGCACAAACAGTTAAAGCTTGAAATCAAAGATGAAGTTTGACGTTGTTGTTGTCTCATTTTCTGAAGTAAACAGAGCTTAACTTTAGAGGAACATCATCATCTCTAACTTGTTGTTTTCCTCTTCTTTTTTTCAGGCACCAACTCAGCGGATGAACAAGGAAACCCGGTGAGTTTAATCCTCACACACACACACACACACACATGATAACCCTGCAGGTGTGACTCTGCACACATGATGAACGCGCGCCGTCACTTTTAATGTGTCTTTTAAAACCCTGTGAAGACGCGCTCACTCGTCCGTCCTCGTGCACGTTGATCTCTCAGTCCTGCTGCTGCTGCTGCGGCACACTTCATCACGCCGCCGCGACTCTCCCTTCATCCTTTGAAACGCGGCGGCGCTCTGCTCACCTCTCAGCCTAAGAGATCCTGTTCCTGTTGTAAAGGTCAGACGGCCCTGAGGCGTTGGACGTCTGTGGGAGGCGTGAGTGTGGGAGAGGAAGGAGCACACTTATCTCACCTGCAGCGTCCCCCTCTTTGGGTCTTTGTTCTGCAGCAGCACACTTCACAGGTCGGTGCGACGGCAGGTTCTCGTCTGAGGGACTTCAAAGAGGACGGGTATCCCGCCTCCGCTCTCTGATGACCCTCATGTCCGGTCCTGACGGGCTCCTCTGCGGGGATGTGAGAACACTCCAAGCTCCTAAACGTGGAGATTCAGAGCGTGGGAAAAGTTTGATGGAGCATTGAGGCGACAATGAGGGATTAACATCTGAGTATATGAGATTAAATTCATGTCATCACTCCAGGGAAGTCGTCAGGGTTCCCATAGATCCTTAAAAAGTCTGAATTTGAGACGCTGAATACTCAAACAAGTCTGCACCATCTTCCTCTGGATGTCATTCTTCCTCAGTTAAAGGAAATGTGGTTTTAGGATGAAGAAGACAGAAAGTGGATCACCTGCAGAAGCAAACATGAGGTGACCTGCAGGATTAGACTTTAAATACATGTTTACTAGATAAACTTTGCGTTTCTTCTGCTGTGCAAAAAGGTTTTAATCTTCAAAAGTCTGCAGCAACTCCAAGAGAACTTTTCCCCTCATCAGATTATCGTCGTCTTGCAAAACTTTCAAACTCTTTTCTTGAAATCTCAGCTTTTATTTTCATGCAGTTGGACATCCCTAAAGACATGCATGAGGAGATATTCACAGGGAATGTAACGCCTTGTTAGCAGCTCTGCTGTTGGAGGTGTTGCTCTGGGAAGGAGTCTTCAAAGGACACACTTCTCCACGTTAGGATCCTTTTGTTCAAACCGGAGGGAGCTGAAAGTCTCAGGACGGCTTCCTGCTCTGGAGCAGGTTTTCATTTGTTTGACGTCTTTGACTTTTTCCTCTTGTTGCATAGAAAACACTCAACCTAGATGCTGCAGAATACTCTTACAGATGTATGTCTCGTGCACATAAATAGGATGCCTCAAAGATCCAGATTCACATCCATGTTTATCACTTATCCCGGTGGAGTCCAGCTGAGGTGTGAACGTGGGAGAGATGAGCCGCTCCTTTGTCTCCGTTCATTTCCTCACATCCAGGGAGGATCATGACGTCCTTCAAAGCGCACACTTATCTCACCTTGACGTCTCCTCCAGACGACACACTTCTCACTTCTCACGTCGGCGTCCGAGGAGCCTTCAAAGCACACACTTATCTCACCTCCTCGCTCCTCTCGAGTCTTTCCCGGCTTCGCGCTCCACATTTGCTAAACAGGACGACGACGTGTGGCGTGTGCCGGCGGGGCCCGAGACCCGGGAAGTGTGGTCCGCTTCAAAGAGGACGCCTCGGTGGTGTTTGGAGCGTGCACGATGTGAGGTCAGAGGTGTTTGAGCTACAAGGGGATAACCTTTTCATTTATTAACTTTGATAAAACATCAGGAAGGAGTGAAGGTCGCTTTAATCTGAAGCAGATATGAGACTCTGATTTATCTCCTGCAGAGCATCAGGCGCTGCAGGATCGTCAGGGCAGCATGTTTTTGCTCTCCGCATTCTTGCAACCATCTCCATCCGTGGGAATCTTTTTAAAGGACGTTTGGTTTTTGGTCGTCCTCTGCAGGGACGTGAGGATACGGGAACCAAGACCAAGATCCTCCGTTCCCGTTGTCACACGTTGTAAACCCTCCGACTGTATCCTGTCTAGCCAACAGACAGACTGACTCACTTCAAAGCTGAGGCACACTTCTCCCACCTCCTCCTCCACCTCCTTCCTAAAGAGGGCACATGTCCCAGCTGTCAACAGAGAGAAGCTACGGGAACAAGTTCTTCAAAGGATGCACAGAGCGACGACACACTTCTTCAGCTCTCGTTGGTGTTTTCAGTCTGCAGGAAGGACGACGTCACAGATTAAATCCCCCCCCCTCTCATCGTCTTTATGTGATGATAGTTTGTGCACATGCTGAGTTTACAAGACATCGTGAACAGAGTCTGTGTTAATGACATGAGGATGGAGAACAGCTGTAGCATCGCAGCGTGCACGGAGTCAGACTATTTTTAGCTCTGATGAAGTTTAAATAATGAACAGGTGTGCACATTTTTATAAAGTCGTTTTCTCTCTGCAGGTTTAGATGCAACACGAGGCGAATGCATCAGATGCAATATCATATCCAATCTTAGTTTAATGCAGATTAAACCTTTAAGTTTTATTAATAAATGGATGAAGATTACCTTCATCCACTAATCTGGATTATCCTGATCCCACCAGATTCAGGCTGGACTTCAGAAATAAGTCAAACATTTCCTCAGAGTGATGTTTGAACGGTTTCACTCTTTAATCTCTGAAACGTGAAATATTAAATTAAATAGACGTCAAGGCTGTGAAGAAAGGATATTTTCTGAAATAGCTTCAACATTAAACTTAAAATATTTAATGAAGAGCAGCTGTGAGGATGTTACAGTTTGTGTGAGTCTCGGCCCACCCCCTGTGGACAAAAGTTGTTGTCCCATGTAGAGCTCTGATCTTTAAAAGTCAGGTTGTTTGTTCCAAACCATTAAACCTTGAAGTGTAATATTTCACCTGCTGGTCTCCTTGTAAAATCAAAAATTAAATAATGAAATAAAATAAAATAAAATATAGGTAGATAAATAAATAAATAAAATGTAGGTAAATAAATGTATAGATAAATAAAATTAAGATAAATAAAATAAATAAAGATAAATAAAATAAATATAAATAAATAAAAACATAAAATAATGATAAATAAAATAAAGATAAATACAATAAATATAGATAAATAAATAAAATGAGATATAGATAAATAAAATAAATAAAGATAAATAAAATAAAGATAAATAAATAAAAACATAAAATAATGATAAATAAAATAAAGATAAATACAATAAATGTAAATAAATAAAAACATTAAATAATGATAAATAAAATAAAGATAAATACAATAAATATAGATAAATAAATAAAATGAGATATATATAAATAAAATAAATAAAGATAAATAAAATAAATATAAATAAATAAAAACATAAAATAATGATAAATAAAATAAAGATAAATAAAATAAATATAAATAAATAAAAACATAAAATAATGATAAATAAAATAAAGATAAATACAATAAATGTAAATAAATAAAAACATAAAATAATGATAAATAAAATAAAGATAAATAAAATAAATATAGATAAATAAAAACATAAAATAAAGATAAATAAATATAGATAAATAAAATAAATATAGATACATAAATAAAGATAAATAAAATAAATAAAGATAAATGAAATAAGATATAGATAAATAAAAACATAAAATAAAGATAAATAAATAAATATATAGATAAGATAAAATAAAGATAAAAATGAACTATAAATAGATAAATAAAATGAAATATAGATAAATAAATAATTAAATAAATACAGTGATATATAATTATTTTAGTCTGTCTACAGACTGGAATCCTGAAAAACAAACTTTATGCTCTGCTAATTTCAGCAGATTAGATGCTTTTAGCGACATGAACCATTAAACACTAGGATCACTTTTCAACACATTGTGTTTATTATTTGGTGGGAGCTCTTCATGCTTCTGTTTTGGAGACAGGACCGTGACTACATTAATTAATTTCTCAGTTGTTTAAACAGAAATGTAAAGTCCTTCTAGCTGATTAATCTGAAGGACAGAGCGCTCAGAGCGTCCTCATGCCTGTGCTGGTTCCTCATGTCTCTGGTGGAGTGGTTATAAGTCAGTTAAACCAGACACAGCCTACATACAACTTTACCTCCATTTATAGATCAACATACTGACAAACCACGCCCACTACCTGATGACATCATCACCTGTGCTCCTTTACATCCAGGTAGTAGATCTGCAGAGTGTCATGGAAGATGCACAAAGAGGTTGTGTCTTTAGAGCTTCTGAAAATGTTGAAAAAAAACTGTCAGATAATTTAGTGAAGTCTCAAAGAGAGCTAAAACAGACAACCCTTTCCCTCATGTGGGTTTGATGAATGTTGAATCAGGACTGTGGGAACGAGCGAGGAACACGAAGCTGTCAGGGAAACTGACGGAGCCGTGACAATAGGTCTTTAGAGGGGAGCGAGACACTAACATGTGGGGGTGAATTGAAGTCAGCTGCTGCTCGTAGAGTCGGAGCGAGGTGTGAAGGAGGGCCGTTAAAGCCTCACCGACACCTCGGTGCTGCTGCAGGGCTGAGGGGACGGGAGCTGTTTCCCACACTGAGAACACACCCGATGAGTCCAGGTCACAGGATCCTGAAGTCCTGTTATCAATGAAGTCTGTGGAGCTGAGATGTTTTATTAGTCATAGTAAAAGTTGATTAATAACCTTTATTTCTTCAAGCTTTTCTACTTTTCAACAACTATAACTCAAAGAAGCCGGCGCCCAGACGTAGGGAAATACATGCACAGATAAATGAACGCATCATTTATCCATGCACAGTTTGTTTTTGTCCTGCAGTGGTTTGTTTGTGTCGCTTCACTTCCAAGAAAAGGAAACACACGTGCAGTTCTGCTCCATAACCACCAGGTGGAGCTCCACACCAGATCTGTGAGCGTCCCCTCAGCCTCACTACCTCTCCCTCTTCCTCTCCATCCTCCATATTTTATACATTATTCTCCTCCCTCCCGTCGTCAGTCCAGTTGTTTTATTATCCCAGATGGAGAACATTGTTTTCAGTGAAGCATGCAAAAAACAACTAAACTAGTTCTTGCATGTAAAAAACAATAAAACAGAGTCGTACAGCGAAACCATGAAATGACAGATTTTAAAATTTAATGAACTCGACACCTCGCCAGAAGAGGATATATTCCCCTGACAATTTGAATCACACGTCTTTTAAACTCTGCAGAAGATTCAGTCATCTCAGTGTGATTACACTTCTTGGATCGTACATCCTAAAATGATTACCAAAATAAAAGCACAGTATGTTTTCTGGCTGACTCTCCGGTGTGCAGCTGCCTGCTGTTAAATTATTAGAATATGTTCAATA